>NC_044303.2:75200137-75475679 GCF_007474595.2 Lynx canadensis | reverse complement strand
AAGTAGGGAAATAAGAACTTCAGTGGAAGCACAGGAACCAGGTAGCAAAGCTCCATCTGCCACCAAGCCCATGAATACAAGGTTGGTAACTATAATCCAGTATGGTAGGAAGAATGAGAAGTGGTCAGATCCTTCAAGTAAAGATAGATGATAGAAAGCAACCCCTGGGACACTGAATGGGTATGAGAGAGGACAAGCTTCTCTTTGTTCATGGAGATAAATTCACACTAAGACACACATAAGTCTAAGTGGCCAAATGTTGCCCTCAATTACCCACATGCTGAAGGGAAGAAGAGATTGGGCTGATTCAGAAAAGCTCCCTCCTCTTTCTGATCTTACTCCCCCACTAATTGAGCTCCTTATGCCAACCAGGAACAATGACACAGACTTTGTTCCACCTCTTTGTAACCACCGTTCCTTGGAAAAACACTAGGAAGAATGGAAAAACAATGCTTGCATGTGAGAGCATTGGTAGTATCGACCAGAGAACTTGACTGACTCATTGAAGGACTCACATTGGGTGTAACTTACTCTTAGAGGGGCTCACGGTTCAGGCAGAAAACTTGGTCAGCATCACCTCCCTTGGAACTCTAACGATCAAGAGTTCTGACCAGTTATTGCCTAGTGTTTCAAGGCAGTGTTTCAAGGACAGTAGACATCTGGTGCAAACCTCACCTGGCAACTTAGAAACTTAGGGAAGATTTACCTTGTCTCTCCTCTTCACAGACCTGCAACTCCAATATTAGAATTTTATCAGTGGAAGGTGGGAGAATCTAGCAGCTCATGTGGTAACCCAAAATATATATTACTTTGCTATAATAAAATTTGGCAAAGTATTTTAGCCACACAGCTTGCATCCCAGGGATTGTTGGTAATATGGCAAGCCAGTTTTACTTTGGGGCAATACTTGTAACCAAAGCTTTTAGTGGATAGGGAGTGGCAGTCTCAGGCAATTTGATGCACCAATAAGTAAAGATCATTTATACCAACAAAAATGTTGATATTGGTGATAGGCGACTATGACTAATCAGTATTGATGTTGTTTATGTGAAATAATACCATTATCCAGTATCCAGACCTACTTCTCATTCCAGATCCCTCTTCTAGGTTGCACAAATAAAACACCACACCCTGGATAAACAGCTAGGGGAGTAACCCCATAGTTAAATATCTGAGGCAAGGCTTTCATAAGAGGAAGGCTTTTGCATTAAAGGAGACAGCTCATGTGATGATAAGATTGTATAAAGGAAACATACACTGTTAGGGTCTCAATGGCTCACAATTTTTCCGAGAATTTTCAGAAAGTATATGATATATTCCCAAGCTTTCACTGACCCCTGTCAACCATAGAAAAGCTCTCCATTTTGCTTATTTACGTTCCATAAGTCTGGGACCAAGTGGATGGGAACTAGTACTTCTAACAACTGGATCATAGTTAATAGATCAAAAATATTTCCCTCGCATGGCCTATAGTACAAATAGGCTCTGGGTACAAATGCAAAACTGGGATCCATTTTCCACTACCACTGCTGGCTATGTGAATCCCGTGCATATACTTGAGGGGTCGGTTGGGAGCTGTTCCTAGAAATAATCTAACGGGGAGCTACCTAAAATTTATTTTGGAATTTCGGAATTTAATCACCAGGAGTTTCCACTGAAGTGTTGGCCAGCACCGTGCAATATTCTCGTCATGTCAGGGAATCTGGGCCAAGTACATGGTGAATGCCACAGGTTCCCAAGAAAAAGGGGCAGAGGAAATGTAGTGCTCCACAACCACAGAGCCATAGGTGTTATGATGAGTGATGAGTACCTGCTGTAGCGGGAAGAGATTGCTTATCTAACATCCAGGACAACTCGCATAGCACATGGGATTTAGCAAAACACGTGTAGAAGGTAGTAGTAGCTAAGTTATAGAGTAGCCCTTAGAAACATGATCCCGGTTTTCCTCTATTTTGGGAACATGAGTGCTTACATAATGAAAGGCTTCATTTTGTTTTGTTTTGTTTTGTTGATAGGACAGTTATTTAGATACTTAATAGACACTGCCACCATTTTGAAGATGCCACCACGTATATCAATTCTTCCAAGATTTGAGTTGTTTGGAGAGAGAAAGAGCTCCCTCTGCCCCCAGTCAAGGCAGAATAAGCCTTGTACTCAACCATGATATCCAGAAAGATAAACCGATTTTTCAGTTTTTCCAGAGTAGCACCTTTCAAACTGTATGTTTTGAAACCTAGGACTCTTCTGAAGTGCCTTTGGAACCGGCAAAGAGAGAGCACACAACTTTCTCTATTAAACTACTTCAACAGGCAATGAACACACACACACACACACACACACGCACACACACACACACACACATTCATGCACGGTTTTGGACACCATTACTCTAATATCTCTAAATTGTTCCATTTTACTAAATCAGACCATCAGATAGCTACCTAACTAGATCACATTATATGGCCTTTATGAAATGCTTCTAGTGAGTGCATTTTGAATGTTATGCTATCAGTTTTAATTTACAGATGTTATGTGAGATACCCTCTCATATTGCTTCTCTTGTAAAATACGCATAACGTAAACTTCATCGCCTAACCATTTTTAAGTGGATGATTAAGTGGCGATGTTCCATCATCAGCATTATCTCCAGAACTTTTTTCATCTGAGAGTCTGCAGCCAATAAATTCTAGCTCATCCTCCTCTGTCCACCGCCCCTGACGACCACCATTCTATCTTCTGTCTCTATGAATCTGACTACTCTACATACTTTATGTAAGTGGCATTATCCACTGTTTGTTCTCTCGTACCTGCTCTATTTCAGTTAGCATAATGTCCTCAAGGCTCATCCACGTTGTAACATGGGTTGAAATCTCTTCGCTTTTTAAGGCTGAATAATATTTCATGGTAAGCACGTATCACTCCTGCTTATCCATTCGTCTCCTGATGGATACTTGAGCTTCTTCCATATTTTAGCTGTTGTGAAGAATGCGTATGAACATGAGTATACAAATATCTTTTTGAGTCCCTGCTTAAACTTTTTATGATATATCTCTTGACGCGCAATTGCTGGCTCATATGGCAATTCTATGTTTACTTTTTCGAGGAATTACCATACCATTTTCACATGTGCCGCACCATTTTACATTCCCACTCAGATTGTTTCCTGACAAATAATTTTGTAGATTTTTACTACATGACATGTATACGTGCAACCACATTGGCACTCATGGCCACATCTATATTTTCTTTTCCGGAAGAAAGGCCATAGGGGAAATTGCTTGCATTAATGAAATTATCAGCAATGGCTTTTCTTCTCCAAAGCAACCTGTTTGTTTTCCCCCCGTGGGACACTATGAATCATGTATTTATGTTTTTCTTTTGGCTTTGATCTTTGGGAAGCGAGAGCCAAGATTCCAGCCCACGTCTAGCAAGCCCACACCTAACACTTTATGTCTAATCTTTCCCTGGCTTCAACTTGCTATCATAACTTTATTTTTTCTTGCCCAAATTTGCTCAATTTCCTTTTAATCATGAACCACATGAATGTGTGTAAGCAGTTGGAATAAGGCAAGCCACATATAAATAAACACACGCTATTTAAGTCGCTTCATATTTAATTTCTATTCACTTGGAATATCTTAGAGTTTGAAAAAAAAATCTGTGTCTTGTGTTTTTCCAAGTAGACTTAGAATGACAATGGGGAAGGAATTTGTGCAAAATAAGTATACTTGTTTACTGTGATGAAGGGCAATATATGAGAAGTTGAAATCTGGTATACAAATTCAAGGAGAGAAAAAATATATATTGTTACCTCTCTCCGCCAGTTGCTAAGGAGTCTGTGAATATACTTTTAATTCTGTTGTTGAATCAGTTATTTTCATAGATAAGAAGAGAATTGGATTTCCCCATCAGTGCATCAGATTCACGTTTTATAATTTCAAAGAAACTTACATGAACAGGCAAGGGGAAAAAAGTGTTTAAAGTTGTTTCATTTTTTGAAGTGCCAAGTTGAGCTATTAGAGGGGATTTCTAGGAGTATTTGAAGGGGGGATTTCTAGGAGTATTTGCAAGGAGTCTTCTCTTGGGAGCACCTGGGGGACTATTGAGTGTGATTTCTTTGAGCTTTAGCTGGGGCTTCATGCGTGCACATGTATGTTCACATTTTCCCATTCCTCCCGAGTAAAGACAACGTGACCTTGATTCGTCCAAGATTCTGGAAGGGTCTGTTGTGATCTCTATAGGTTCCTATGAGCTCATAGATTTAGGACTCAGTAGGGCACAAATAAGGAATCTGTGCCATTGGTTACTGAACAGCACACAGCCTTGTCGAATTGTTCTATTCACCCAGAGTAAATTATTACGACCTTTACATATCTTTGTGGAATTCAGTTCATATTACACTTAAAGTTACAAGCCCTAACCACTTCCATGTATGATCCTTGATTAATAATAAATTAGTGTAAGAAATTTAATCTTGAATATTAAGAAATATGATACATACTCACACATACACTTGGTGTATTAATTTATGATAAATAAGACATATATAGATTTATTATTTTGGCTATTATTATATGTATATATTTACATCTATAAATGTAGATATAGATATTGAATATGCACTATGTAGAAGACATTCTTCCATTGGATTTTGGCCTGGGTTAGCGATCACTTGGCAAAGCGGGGCTTATCAAGAGATTGGTAGATCAGACTGCAAGCTGGAAAAGATGTGCAAGGCAAATTTGCTTCCTGTACTGCTGAGTTGGGCATATTAGCCCTGAGGTTTATATCAGAGACACAAAGACCAAAACCCCCATCCATGTAGGGAGTTGGAAAACCACCGTCTGAAAGCAAAGGTTCAGGAACGAGGATAGCATGCAAAAGTGCCAGAGATGTGGGTACTTTGATTGAATCTGATTGCTAAATAACAGAGAATCAGATGTAACTGAGGAATTCACCACACAAAGTACAAACGGGATCATAGCTTCTTGACCCACCAATTATTGCGCAAGCTTTCCCTGCCCTTTGAGCAGGCAACCCTTGTCTGTTTCCTAATGAAACACACACCCAACCAGCCTGGGGACCCAAGAGATGAACTCAGTCCAAGAGTTCGGTTCAGGGACAGGAGGAGACAGAAAGGATCGAATGGGTAGCAGGAGCATTGATTCAACACCTGCCACGTGGGCCTGCTAGCAAACACCATTCTCCAGAACCTTGAGCACGCAGGCCAATGCTAACTGCTGACTGCTGGGCTCCCATCTAAACAAAGGCTCGATGTTGGTAATTAGTGATTGGTCCTTAATCATATCTAGCCCTATTTCCCAGACCATGCTATGGAGCTAAAATAGCTGAGTTGGGAGACCTAATTTCCATAGCCAATGCCTCATTCCCTCATAAGGAACTTTAGTAGAGGATGGTCATTCTTCCAGAATCCATCTCTCCACTTACCTTATACCAAAACTAAAGAAGCCTGGGCACCCAGTCATGTCCTCCCCCAAATCATGTCCCTGGGATCATGTAGATGTCATGAGTAAATGGAGTTAAAATTTTATGAGCAGCCCACAGAATATAATTATCTCTTTAGTCATTAATATCACATTCCTTCTCATTTCTGTAAAAGTCCATAAAAGAAAGGTAGAGTTTGATGAATTGTGTAGTGAGCACCTGTGTTGTCATTTTCCAGATGAAGAAACAGAATATCCTCGAGACCTTAGAATCCCCAAACCTAGACCTTTCCAAGTCACCACCCCTCCATGTCCCTGGAGATCATCACCATCCTGCCTTTGATGTTGTATGCACATCGTTGCTTGTCTTTGTGATTTTACCACCGAAGTCTGCATCTTCAGACACTTGGGTCTTGTTTTTTTACTTTATGTAAATGGAATAATACAGTATACGATGATGTAGTATTTATTCTTCTATCAGACTTTGTTACGTTTGTGAGATTGATTCAAGTTTCCATTTGTGCCTTAATGAACCTGCAACATTCCATGTACGGTTTCCCATTTTACGACTCCCAATATTAATTATCCATTCCACTGTGCTAGACTTTGTATTATCTTTCTTTTTTTCTATTTCAAATAATGTTTCCTTTGTGTGACTTTTATTCATACGCATGCATTTTTATTTAGGTACATACTTAAGAGTATAATTATTAACTCATAGGATGAGCTTATGTTCAACTTTGAGGGTAATGTCAAACAGTATTCTCAAATGATTGCTCTAATTGTAGTCCTACCCGGCAGTGTATGAGAATGAGAATTTCAATTTCCCTCCATTCTTATCAAATGTTGTCACACTTTATAAGCTTCTAGACATTCTGATAGAGGCGTGGCAGTCTTTCATGCGGTTTTAATTTGAATTTCCCTAAGGGCTATTGCGGTTGAACACTTTTTTGTATTCGTGTTGACCAACTAGATTTCCTCTTTTGTGAAATGCCTGTTGAAATTGCTTGTCTAATTTTGTATCGGGTTGTCTGTCTTCTGATTGGTATTCAGGTTTTATTTTTATATTCTGAATATGGGCTGCTTGTCCGTTTTATGTTCTGAAATCTTCTTTTGCCCCGTTATTTGAATTTCCGTCTTTCTAATGGTGTCTTTCCATAAACACAAATTCTTAACTGTAAGGTAGCGAAGTTTATCTATCTTTTCCTTTAGATTAGTTTTTTGTCGTTTTTTTCTGTCCCGTTTAACAAATTTCATGTGCCCGGACATCAGAAATAATCATTCCTTGTGGGTTGGAACTGCAATCCACTGGAAGAGATATTTTCATATGGCGTAAGGGAGAGATAACTTCTTGTTTAATTTATCCATGTGAGTAATCAATTCTTCCTCCAATGCCACATACTGAAAAGTGTGTTCTTCATGGTACCTTTTTGTACGGCATACTCATCATAAATCAGTATGTCAGGTTATGGTCTGAATCTTCCTTTTCTTCTATTGGTTTCACCGCCTATCTTCTTATCCTCCCTTATTTATCATAACATTCTAATAATCTTCATATCCCGCAGAGAAAGTTCTTCTACTTTAATCTTCAAGATTCTCTTGCCTACTCTTTCTTTTGAAATTCATATGCATTTTACAAGTAGCTTGTCATGGCTTATCAAAATACCAATTGGGATTTTGTTTAATTTATTATACTATATTAAGCAGAATTGATGTCCTTTAAAAAGTCATCTTTATCCCATGTATATGGCATATCTCTTCACTTACTTAGGTTACAGTAATTGCTGTCAGTAGTGATTAATAACTTTTTCTGAGTCGAAATATTCCACATCTTTCATTAGGTCTATTCCTAGCCTTTTACCTTTTTGGTTGATAGTAGAAATGTGTCTCTTGAAATTTTGCATTTCCCTCTAGTGTTGCCATTTAGAAACACAAGTGCATTTTAGATATTAACCATATTTCTGATAACCTCGCTAAAATCGCTTATTAATTACAGCCAATTTTCTGTAGTTGCTTTTTTTGAGAAACATGTACTTTTCATATTTAAGTTACAAAATTATATCATCCATGAATAATCACGATTTTGTTATTCTTTTTCAAGTCTCATACCTCTATATTTTTACCCACCTTGCTGCACTAACCAGACAAAATTGGTAGCAATGTTATATTGTCATATTAATTACCTTAAAGGCACACAAGCAGCATTTCATTATTAAGTATTATGTTTGCGTTATTGTCTTTAAATTCTTTCCATGGAATTAGGAAACTTCAGTATTTCCTGTTCGTGAAAATATTCCATCAGATTATGTGCAAATTTTCAACTTAATTCTTCATATATTAAGATAAACATATGACATTTCTTCTTTATTTTACTCATGAGAAAAATTCAATCGATAGAATATTTGAAAGCTAAACCACCCTTAAATTTTTAGAAAAAAAAAAAAAAGCAACCTTGCCATGATGTATTATTCTAGTTATATATTTCTGGCATTAGTTTGTTGATATTTTCTCTCCTTTCTTCCAGTCCTATGAGTTTGAATGAGTTTGGCCTTTAGTTTTCTTTAAACCTGATGTTCTTATTAAGTTTTAGAACAATCGGTATTATGACCTTTTTAAAAATTAAGGCTCATTTTTTGGCTTCTGAAAGAACTGGAATAGTTCTTAGCTATTTCTTTCTTTTCCCTTGTAGAGTTCCCCAAGGAAACTATTTGGATATGAGAAAGTTAGTATTAATGACGGTTTTATTTCCTTAAGTACTCATATGAACTATTCTGTTTCCTACTTCACTTATTTTTGTGAGTTATGTAGTTTTCAAATAAATTCCAGTTTACCTTATTTATTTATTTATTTATTTACTTACTTACTTACTTATTTTTGCCATCGATCTGTTCTTATATTCTTTCTGTCCTTGTACTGTTGGCGATGTTTGTGGAGAGGGCTCACATTTTGTCACCTAAGTTATTTTGTGCTTTTTCTCTTGTTTCCTTTTATGTCTTTTCCAGGAATTTACCAATGTTCAGCTTTTCAAAGAACATTCTTTAATCTTTTGATATGTTCAACTATGGAATTGCTTTCTTTTCATAGGTTTATAGTCACATAATTTGATAACTTTTAACATTTATTGATTTTTGAGGAGAGAGGAGAGAGACAGAGTGAAAGCCGGGGAGGGGCAGAGAGAGAGGGAGACACAGAATCTGAAACAGGCTCCAGGCTCTGAGCTGTCAGCACAGAACCCCGATGTGGGCTCAAACCCACGAACTCTAAGATCACGACCTGAGCTGAAGTCAGCCGCTTAACCGACTGAGCCACCCAGGTGCCCCAATGTTGATAACTTTTTAACTGGATGCTTAATCTATTAATTTTTCAATCTTTTCTTAATTTATGCAATGATACCCCAGTTACACCTCCAAGCCTTAACTGGGTTTCATCTCCTCCCAGTGATCCAGGCATTTATACTGACATTGAAGTTAAAATGCTTTCTAAAAAAAAAATAAAAATAAAAATAAAAGGGGCGCCTGGGTGGCGCAGTCGGTTAAGCGTCCGACTTCAGCCAGGTCACGATCTCGCGGTCCGTGAGTTCGAGCCCCGCATCGGCTCTGTGCTGACGGCTCAGAGCCTGAGCCTGTTTCCGATTCTGTGTCTCCCTCTCCTCTCTGCCCCTCCCCCGTTTCATGCTCTGTCTCTCTCTGTCCCAAAAATAATAACGTTGAAAAAAAAAATAAATAAAATGCTTTCTAATTTGTATTTATTTATTTAAAAAACTTTGTTAATTTTTATTTATTTTGAGAAAGGAGAGAGAGACAGACGTTTGAGAAAGAGAGAGAGAGAGACAGAGTGGAGTGGGGATATAGGCAGAGAGAGAGAGGGACACAGAATCTGAAGCAGTCTAATTTGTATTTAGACTTTATTTATTTTTTTTAAGTAAAAACACACACAATTACTTTCAAAGAAGATGGAGTTCGTGGTTGCTGTTTGATGTTATTTCTGGATTATTGCTGTTGTCGTTAATGGAAATATTTCTTTGATATTTAAATACGAATTGATAGATGTGCTTGGTGGGTATCCTGCCACCAATTTCTGAAAATAGAAAGTATATTCTTGCAAAGAAGGTGGACTCTTTGTGACCTGGGTATAGTTTTCATTATATAAGCATTATGTCAGGGGCGCCTGGGTGGCTCAGTCGGTTAGCCAGCGGCTCTGATTTCGGCTCAGGTCGTGATCTGATGGTTGTGAGTTCAAGCCCCACGTCGGGCTCCCCACTGACAGTGAGGAGCCTGCTTGGGATTCTCTCTCCCTCTCTCTCTGCCCTCTCCCTCATGCTCTCTCTCAAAATAAATAATGAACACTAAAAAAATAGACATTATGCCAAACTTTTTGAAACTCTTATTTCAATACACTTTTTCAGCACTGTCCAATAGTCTTTTGGGGATAATGTAAACATTTGTGTCTCCTAAAGTGTCGTGTGATAGTCTCTTGTACATGTATTAACGGAGTTTAAAATGTGACTAGTATACTTAGAAACTGAAGTTTAGATTTAATACATTGAATTTAAATAGCCACATATGGCTAAGTGGTTATGAGACTGGGGCAGTGTCTGTACCTTTATTAAATTTGAACTGTTTTTCCTGGTGTGTTCAATCAGGGGGTGTGTAAATTCACCCAATATTATTGCTTATTTAGCGCTGCTCATTTTATTTTATATATTCAAATGTCTTTTTTTTTAGGTGTATGTAAACTGAGAACTATACTGTTCTCTTGTGAATTTGTTTTTTAAAGTATACGATGCCTCTCTTATTACTCTGGTAATTATTTACACATTAATTTTACTGATGTTTATATAACTTCCTCAGTTTTTATTTTTTAATTGTTTTAATGTTTATTTATTTTGGAAGAGAGAGAGAGGCGAGCGAGCAGGGGAGGGGAAGAGAGAGAGGGAGACACAGAATATGACCCCAGCTCCAGGCTCTGAGCTGTCAGCACAGAGCCCGACTCAGGGGTGCGAACTCACAAACCCTGAGATCATGACCTGAGCCAAAGTCCGAGGCTTAGCCAACGGAGCCACCAGGCGCTCCTTCAGATTTTCTTTATTAGTGTTTCTATGATACTAATTTTTCATCATTTTGTTTTTTGACATTTCTACTCCTTTATGTTTTTTTTTATGTTCTTTATAAACAAACACGTGCTTCCGTTTTATTTTATCCAGTCTGAATGTATTCACCCCAAAATTGCAGCATTTCATCCATATATATCGGCATGAAACATACATATGGATTATGTGTGCCAGCTTCTACTTGATGACTCTTTTCTCATTACCACTTTCTAATTTTCTCTGCGCGCGTGCACACACATGCACAGACACACACACCCACACACACACACACACACACACTCTCTTTACTATTTTATTACCAGAGATAAAAAATATGCTTCCTACATGTATCATAAGCTAAATTTTTACTTTTACCCTTATCACAGAAATTGTGAGAGCTTACCACACTAATTACATTGGGTCTTGGCTCTACATGTTTTGATTGTTGTTCTATATTTCATTCTTTATAACTTTTCAAAATGCATAAAGCGCTGTGGTTATTTTTGGCAGTTCATATTCAGTCAGACTTACAAAAACACATTTTCATTTTCAGTCCACTCCACTTTTACGGACAGCTCTAAAATGTAATCTCCTGGGGTGCCTGCTGCCTCCGTCGTTAAGCATCGGACTGGTGATCTCGGCTCAGGTCGTGATCTCAGGGTTCCCCGGGTTTGCCGCCCACAACGAGCTCTGTGCTGACAGCTTGGAGCCTGCCTGGGATTCTCTCTTCCCCCCGCTCTCTGCTCCTCTCCTGCTTGTGCATGCTCTCTCTCTCTCTCTCCTCTCTCTCTCCAATAAATAATGAACATGTAAAAAATTTAAAAAAATAAATAAAATTTAATCTCACATCCTTTTCCTTTCTACTTCGGGAAAACACTGTTGTTCTCCTGTTCGTACGGAGCTCAAGTCTCCCATTGCTCCTTTGTCCAAACCAAGTTTTCATCCATTCTTACAAGATACTTTGCTGGGTACAGAGTTGGGAGATGGTAGTTAATTCGTCTCTTTCACACCCACTGTCCTCCCATTTCCACTGTTTGTGTCCCACAGCGAGCTGTAAGCTTACGAGCTTCCTTGAAGGTCATCTCTTTTTGCATTAGCTGCTTTCAATATTCTCTGTCTCCCTCCTTCGCCCCTACAGTTTTTTCCTATTTGTGTCTCAATATAAATTTCCTCTTCTTTATTTTTTTTAGTTTGTTTTTTATGTTTATTTTTTGAAAGAGAGAGAGAGAGACAGAGACAGAGAGACAGAACATGATCAGGGGAAGGGCAGAGAGAGAGGGAGACACAGAATCCAAAGCAGGCTCCAGGCCCCAGCTGTCAGCACAGATCTGACGTGGGGCTTGAACTCAGGAGGTGCGAGATCATGACCTGAGCTGAGGTCCAGTGTTCCATGGACTGAGCCACCGAGGCGCCCCCCTCCTATTTTTAATCAGTGTCAGGGTTCATAGGCTTTTTGAATCTGTGAACTGATAGTTTTCATGTGTCTTTCACAATTCCTATCTATTAATTCCTCAGAGACTGTGTCTACTCCTTGTATTATTCCCTTCTTCTGGGGCTGCAGATCATTCCTGCTCAACTTCTCCTCCCGCCGTCATGTCTGACCTCCCTTTTCTCCGTTCTATCGGTCTCACTCATGGTTATGTTCTGTTATTTCTTTGTTGTCACTCTCTTCCAGGGTAGTAGAATCCAATGTCCTATCTAACATATCCCCTTGGTTCTACATGATGGCTATCCTTGTTTGTTTTTAAAAGTTTGTTATAATTCCTTTTTTTTTTTTAATTTTAAAATTGTTTGGCCCTTGTAAAATCTTGCTGTTTCATTATTATCTTGAGAAGATGCTAGACATAGCGATGCAAAATCAGGCCTATCTCGGCGTACCCAAATTCCTCTTAAGTTAACAACTCATGTCATTGCGGAGTGTGCACGGAAAGTAAGAATTAACCCTGGTGTTGCACCATTAACTAAAGCAAAACTCTGAGTCATATTTCATTCGTGTTTCCACTAATTCCCTTTGTGTTCCACGATCCAGTCTGTAGGAGACTATAGCCCTAGAGACTGTATTTTGTTTAGTTGTCGTGTATCCTGAGTCTCCTCACGTCTGTGACAGCTACTCAGTCTCGCCTTGTCTTTTGTGCCCTTGACACTTTTGGCAATGTGGATTAGTTATTTTGTAGAATGTCCCTCAATTTGGGTTTGTCAGTTTTCTCACGAAGAGATAGATCTATATGCATTATTAGAAGGATATCCAAGGACACTTCAGCTCACTTCCCTCCCACGAACCTGGTCCATACACCAATTGATTTCAGGTGCTGGAGAAATGTCTCCAATCCCATCAGTAAGATTTTACTTTTGTTTTCATTTTAGTGCAACCACTTCTAGGGTTCAACTGAACAACGTTCTGATGTTTTGTTTAACTCAACGCTATATTTTGAAAAGCAAGCCCAAATTGCTGACCGTATTTATTTTAGCTTTGTGGGCTATTTAGCTCTGGAGCCACGGGCACATTGCCTCTCGGTGGTGGGGGGGAGGGGTTCCACGGCTTGCCCACTGATATGAAAGTGTCCCTTGTGCGTGGAGTGAAAGTGAGCAACATCAAGCCACGGCCTTGACGGCCTGTTCTGACTCCCCCCCTCCCTACTCAGCTCCATTTAGAGGTAGAACAGTGAAGTGCTTTTCCTCCTGGTCCCCTCCCCCCAGGGTTTGGGTAAACCATTAATTACCACATTATATGGGGTGTCCTTCCTCTTATCCTCAGCCAAGTTCACTGTGCTCTGCTCTCTCTTCTCCCCAAAGCCATGACTCTTTCAGCATCCTCTGCTGTTTATATATATATATAATATATATTATATATATTTATATTATATTTTATAAATATATTTATAAATAATATATTATATAAATATAATTTATAATATTTATATTATATATATAAAAGCTTATATATAATATCTATATCTATATATTATATTCTATTTTAATAACTATAGTTTATCAATCCTAAGCCTTCATGTTAAAATAATTTATAATTTTTATTACTATTAGATCACAGCTTCTATCATATCTATTCTAATACTATAATCTTCATTATAATTTTTATTTATATTTTTTATTTATATTATCATTTATGTATATTTAATATATCTACATATAATTTATATATAGATTTCAATCATTCTCTATATAAATATAATTTATATATTTACATCTATATATAATAATATCTTATAAACAGCTATCAATTTCCTGTTTGATTTTGCCCTACTTACAAATGGATAAGGTTTATCTGTGACCTGCTTGGAGATTCTGACAGGCAGACATTAGAACTCCTGGGGTCACCGGCAGGACTGTATTTATCACGGCACAGGGAACCGTATGCGAGTGATCCCCGGTGGTGGCCGGAACATACGGAAGGTTGCTGTGCTGGGGGGTGGGGAAGCCCATGAAGTTTTATGGGAGGCTCCTGTTTTATAACAGCAGTAACAAGCCTGGCTTCTGGTCAGGAGAGACATCGCATTACTCCTTCAAGTCTGCTCTCTGCAAATATGGCCTTGGGTAATGCACCAGATAAAGAGTGCTCAGACGCTTAACATCCTTGGCCACCCAGCAAGAAAGTACAGAGTTGTACATGCCCATACTGCATTACCTCTCCCAACAATCTGGCACACTAACATCCAGGGGCAGGGTAGAATAGTGACAGCAGCTGAGGCTGGGTAGAAGAGTAGGGAGGCACTGGTCAGCGGTGGAAAATAATTAACTGGTTTGTCCTTTATTGGATCCCACTGATTTTTTTTTAAACTGGTAGGTAAGTATACGGATAAATTATATACATATGCAATGGTACTATTCTCTTAAGCGTATTCGGAAATATCAACCACGCTGCAGAGGATTCTTCAGTGTCTCTTTTCTTGTGTGTGTGTGAACACTGTATCTCCTCAGTATGAACTCCTTGAGGGACGACTGTGGTTAGAAGCCCACAATTTAATTTGTCCCTAAATTTAATGGTGTGTGCATCTAAGCTCAATCAAACACAAAGAGAGCCCCCTGGCCTTTGCACGTGCTTTGCGGGTGTTGACTCGAAGCCGAGAGGGTCCCCCTAGAACCAGTGCATACATTTCCTAGCAAACACGTGAATCCAAATCCCCTTCTGCACCAAACGCGGCCCAGGTTTTATTATATCATCCCTTGTCTGCGAATGCATGTACTCTGTTCCAGTCTTTCAGCTGAGCGCATCATCACAAAATGAAAACTGTATCAAGTATCAGGAAAACAGTCAAAAGAGGAGCTGGATTTCAATCAATCCCTCATGTTACTGGAGCAAAATAGTTCTCTGTCCCTTCCTTTTCTCCTCTCCTCCCCTTCTATCAGCTCCTCAATTATAAGCAGATTCAACTACAGAAACAGGAAGGTGCCAGTCAAATCTGCAACGCTGAGCCAGGGCATAAAAATTAACTGACAGATATGATATAACAATAACCGATATAATAAATCATTGGGTTCTTTTTGAAAACACAAATAGTAATTTAGCTGTTGGCTGGGTGTCTGGGTTTGTCGGTGTGCGAGTGTTTGGGTCTATAATTTCTCAGGGGTATTTCACCTGCTTTTTATTCTATCACTTTATAAATATGCATAGGCTAATTTATCAATGATGGTCCAGTCAGTGGCAAAATTTCAGAGAGTTTATGGCACTTTTATTCATCCAATATACAGTAATTATTTTGCTTTAATTACCTCTCTTAAGTTTTCTCCCCAAACAAACAAACAAACAAAAACTTAACAGCTTCAATGCTTTTAAGTGCTTCTATGGCACTCAGAGATTCAAAGGTTGCTGAAGTGAGGTTGTCACTAACGCAAGAAAAAGTCTATGAGTGAGGGAAAGTTTGAGTGACTGGGCGGATTCACTGAAATAAGTGTTGAGGTTGCGGGTAAATTTCATGACAAAGGAAATGAGCATGAAACCGTCTTCTCGGGAAACTTTTTGAAACTGAGAATTTAGGAGGCTCTGGAGAACGCTAGGTGCGACTGTGTGTAATGTCATTACTGGAGTCGTTTTAAAATTAGGCTGGTCAAATATTCAAAGCGATAATCGAAGGGGGAGAAACGCCGCATTGTTGAAGAGATTAGGTGACCTGGCAGGTCTTTTCCATCTCTAACTTGCAGGATTCTATTATCTGGTCTATCTATATGATAAACCCATAAAAAAAAAAAAAAAAAAAAAAAGAAAAGAAAAAAAACCCACTGCACTGCATGACATTACCTACATAACTTCAGGTGAAAGAAAGGATGTATACAGTGCATAAACAGCAGTATATGCCGATGTGAGCAAAGAAAAAGAATACAAATTTAAAAAGAAAACAGAGGTGCGCTACTTTAAGAAGACCATTAGCATTACACAAGGAAAGCCAAATTCCAGGAATTCATTTTGAGTTGACGTCTGATCAAATACTGAATCAGGTTATTTTTCCAGCTTTGCTCCTAACTAGCTATGTGAGTTCATTTACTTAAACCGAAAACATGAGGAAACTGGTGACTTACTGCTAAGATCCTTTTAGCTTGAACACATATGTCTGTGACTCCGGTTATAAGGTATAGTGCCATGGTAGCAAAAGCATGAGTATTTTTGCATAAATATTAATGTCTCCGTGCGTTTTATCTGAAAGGTCATGCTTGGAAAATTAAAACTGTCACGCATCAGTGGAACATCCAAATGGGAGAACCCCATTTTCTTTTTTGTTTCGGTAAAGCACAATTTCCAGGATTTCATTTCCTCGATAGATGGAATTCATTGGGACAGAAGACATCTTTCCAATAGTCATGCAGAAAAGTCTTCAATAACTACACCAAATACCTCATAATACTTAGTGCTTGTTCAGTTTTCTTCATATTAGAGAAATAAAGTTCCCTCTCCATGCTTTAAGTACCCTAACATCCTCTGTACTGGCAGCAAGAAGTCTGACTGGGGTTCTCTCTCTTCCTGCTCACAATGTCTCTGTCTCTCTCAAAATAAATAAATAAACTTAAAAAATCTTTTTAAATACCCTGCCGTCTGGTCCAAAATGCATTCTCTCTGTTTCTAGTATATCCACACAGTTGACTTATACTTCTCTAGGGTTGTCTTTTACCCCTTACCAACACTTGCTTATGTCTCTTCTACCTTAAAATCAGTGCAAGGTTTTTATTTAATAAATTTTCTTTCACTTGTGTCTCCCATTAGGCATAAAGTAACCTACGCCATTCTTTTGTTTTGTTGTTGTTGTTTTTGTTGTTTTGAAGCCGGTCTGTGTCCACCCTGCTTCCCAATTCTAACATTTACAATTTGACCTATGTGTCTATCAGGACAATAAAATATTCTTGTCCGAGCTACAAAATGGCTGCCTGGCAGATAGCTCCCACAATTACTTTAACTGTCCTCGGTTTTCTTTGACAGAGATTGACAGATGTCTAAGTATATCTTGAGTTCAATTTTAGGGCTGTGATGAAAGAAAACCCTTGCCCTCATGATGCATACGTTCTATAAACAGACATTATAGAAACAACCGCACGAGTAAATATAAATGTTCAACTGTGATGAGTATTATAAAGAAAAGCACATAGTTCTCTGAAAGCATTTAATAAAAGGATTTGAATTTGCCTTTGACTCACAAGGAACATATCTGAGGAAGGGATAATTGAACTGAAGGATAGTGTCTAGAGATAAACTACAGATGAGTTATTCGTAAGGAGTGAATTCTTCCAATTGATATTGTTTAGGAATGACTTTGAAAGCATTATGGAGAACCAAGAACAATACAAACAAACCATCAACAAAAACCATAAAGGACAAGAGAACATGCGTGACTCTTGGAATTGAAAAATAGCAGTTTGATATAAGGTGTCTGTTGTGTTGATGATGGAAAAAGCTGGATAGACTTGAAACACATTCACAGAGTAAACGGACAGTGGCGGCTTATGTTAGTAAGACGGGAAAAAATGGGCAAACAGAGTCTATATTTCTATAATTCCACATTTTTTATATCTACACTAGATTCAGTGATATATGGGTTACACAAAGGAGAATGGGTATAAGAAAGAAAACTACAGATCAATATCTCTCGTGAATATGGACGCAAAAATCCTCAACAGAATATTAACAAATCAAATCCAACAATTTCTAAAAAGAATTATATGCCACAACCAAATAGGATGTATCCCCGGTGCACAAAGCCGGTTCAACATTCAAAATTCCATGAAGCCAATCTCTCACATCAATAAATCACAGGATCATATCAATAAATGAAAAACAATTCAGTTAAATTCAACACCCATTTTTGTTTAAAAATTCTCCGTAAACTAAGAATAAAGGCAAACTTCCTCAATTTGATAAAGAATATTTAAGAAAATCTACAGCTAACATCGTACTTCATGAGAAACTCAAAGCGTTCCCACTAAGATCAGATGCAAGGCAAGACTGCCCCTCCCACCACTGTTTTTCAACATCTTATTGGAAATTCCAATAATGCCAAAAGTCAAGAAAAGAAAATAGTACTTATACATATTTGGAAAAAAGGAAATAAAACTGGCATTGTTTGCAGTTGACATGAGTGTCTACGTAGAAAATCCTAAAGCACGCACCAAAAACTCCTGGTTTGCTAAAATTTGATGATAGCAAGTTTGCAGGATATGAGATTAATATACAAAAGTCAGTTGCTTTCCTATATACCAATAATCAACAAGTGGATTTTGAAATTAAAAACATAACACCATTTATTTTACCACTGGGGGAAAAAATACTTAAGAATAAACCTAACAAGATATATGCAAGATCTATGCAAGGAAAACTTACAAAACTCTGATAACATTTTTTTAAAAAAAGTAAATGAATGGGGAGATATTCCATGTCCATGGAGAAGAGCCAATATTGCCAATATGTCTGTTCTTCCTAACCTGATCTATAGATTCAATGCAGTCCTAATTAAATCAAAAACAAAACAACTGAAAAACAGCAAATTATTTTATGGATATCACAAACCAAAGTTTATGTGGAAAGGCCAAAGTCCCTGAATGTTAAAGGAAATAAAATAATTAACCTAGCGATTTCATTGGGAATGTTAAATACTTTATTGCGCCTCTTTGTTCAGTACAAAGCTGCCATTTTTTTCCGCTGTATTTTTGTAAATAGAAATGATCATAAATGCTTCCATTAAAATTGTATTGATGTCCAAAATATTTTCAGCGGCTTACTAGGAAGTTACTATTAATTATGTCATTGCATTTCCCATTTAAGGAACTATATGTCCCATTAAGGAAATATACATCATCCAATATATGTCCCTATCTGTGCTGAACTTTCATAGATGTATAAAACACCAAATGATACCTGTTACTTCTGATTAGCACAGTATGAGGGGCATATCTGCTGTTTAAAATCCCTAAAATTAAAACAATGGATTCTATTACAAGGCTGAAAAGCATTTGCCATGATTGGAAACTTTGAAAGGAAATATAAAAATATGTAAGCTTCAGAAACATGGCGGCTTGGAATCTCACGTCAGCCACCTGCAGTGCCTCTTCCAACCTGAAGGTGGCCCCCGAACAATGAGCTGGTGGACTTCATTCTTAGGCTCGTTTGGCTGTTGTTTTTTAAGATTAAATGCTTGAAAGATTCATCATGGGTGTGTGTAAAGTGAGGGTTATCTCTTCATTTAGTTCTGTTTAACAGGAGAGGTCTGAAATCATGAGACATTAATAAAATATTTAAACAATTTCACTCTTTATTTGGTACCGTGATTTCCTTTGAAAATACTGAAATATGCTCTGTTTCTTTGGAAAACTGCAACAACCCGTTACGATATAATATAGTTCTAATCCAGCTCTGATTCTTAAAAACATTATATGTAAACTATTTTTTAGTAGAACTAAGGTTTAATTTACGGGGTATGTGTTTAGTTATCTTCTCTGTGGGCTTTTACCATGTGCTGTATAAAACTCATTTTGATCTCGATGATCTAAACCAGTCACTTTAATTCCATGGTAAATAATAACAGAAAGTTGGAAGTTTAACCTTTAAAGAAAAGTGCAGTGTGAAGTTACGATTCACCTAAATGTTTTCAAGCAAGTGCCCTTTTCTACAAAGACGATATTAAAAAAGAAAAAAAAAAAGCACCCACAGTTCTCCGTTTATGCTAAGAGACATAAGAACCTCCATGGCCCTCAAAACAATTATGCTAGCTGGTCCTTTGCCATAAAGACGGTGTCTAGAGATGTGGCAAAGAACCATAGCCACGGAAGATTATTGGCAAGTCCCTTCATGGGCTTCTACTCACTTGTTTTTTGCCTTCAGGAATCTTATACTTAACAATTTAATTCATTTCCTTTCTCATGAAGAAAGAGATTGAAATAAAATTACCTACACCCATTAGGTTGGACATCGATAATTGTGACATTGTGAGAATTTACAAGTTTTCACCTTGTCAATATTTTTTTTTTAAGTTTTAAATGTTTATTTATTTTTTGATAGAGAGAGAGTGAGAGCAGGGGTGGAGCACAGAGAGAGGGACACACAGAATCCGAAGCAGACTCCGGGCTCTGAGCTGTCATCACAGATCCCAGAGCTCAACCCGGGGCTTGAACTCACAGCCTGCAAGATCAAGACGTGAGCCGAAGTCAGACACCTAACCGACTGAGCCACCCAGGCGCCTATCCTTGTCAATATTTATACATAAAACTTGGCGAACAAACTAGTAGGGTGAGCAAATTGTTGCAATGAGATTGTTCAGACTACCCCATGGAATCTAAAGCTTTAGGAATTTTAGAATTTCTAACCTCCAAAGACAGAATTTATTGCTAAGCCATGTAATTCACACCTTCATTATACATGCAAAGACACTAAACCAAGACAGAGGACCTCCTTCAACATGGAGCCCAACATTTTACTAAACAACAAACAAATCTTGAAAAATTGATCTGTGCTTTCATCTGAAGCAGAAATAGGAGCCCTTATTCCAAATCAGTTAATTTAAAAATATGTGTCTATCCCCCACTGTTTTCACTATAGACATCTACTTAACTATTTCAAATTTCTCTCTTTTTTTTCTTTCTTTCTTTTTTTTTTTTTTTTTTCTGCGTGTGAATTATATCACTTGCCTAGTGTCTAACTTTGTTTTTACATTAGCAAAATAGGGCCGCCTGGGAGACTCAGTCGGTTAGGCGTCCGACTTCAGCTCAGGACATGATCTCATGATCTCATGATCCGTGAGTTCGAGCCCTGCATCGGGCTCTGTGTCGACAGCTCAGAGCCTGGAGTCCGCTTCCAATTCTGTGTCTCCCTCTTTCTCTGCCCCTCTCCCACTCATGCTTGGTCTCTTTCTCTCAAAAATAAACATTAAACAAATTAAAAAATAAATAAATTTGCAAAATAAAAAGAAATACATTTTGTTTTGAAATTCCTATCTAGAATACATTGCTTTTAGCTGGAGGAATGGCAATTAATTCTATAAGCACAAATTTTCAAATGGAAGTCCTGGCAGAGAGCTCCTAATTCTTCATTACGTACATGAATTCTTTCTTATGTACATGAATTGTGTTTTATGCGTATGTGTTTAAAACACTGCGTTTTCACAAATGTCAGTTCATTCGGTTTCACCTGACATTTTTGAGCAATTGCTATCACCATTTACATTACGTCACCCAGATCATATGTGTGCCCTGAAATTATTCTTCTCTTTCATAAGACACGGGAGAATTTTGGTCCTGAACCTGACCACTCCTGGGGGCTTCATTCCCAACAAGCATTTGCTGTGTAGCCAGTTTTTGCTAATTATGCAATTTCCTCCTAATATATATATATATATTTTCTTTTTTTCCAAATTCCATGATTGGAAGACACTGAACAAAGGAAGAAGTGCGTATTCCTATCATTTTGTTACTTCAACATAGTAATTGTTGCCATTCATTTCCATATAGAACAGGATTAGTTGGTCAATAGAACTTTAAGTTTTCCTGCTTCACTCTGATACATTTCACCTACCAATCCTTTAGGATGTTTGTAGTACATATCATTTAAACAGGTTTTCTTTTAAATTTTATTTATTTATTTTAAGAGAGAGAGAGAGTGTGTGTGTATACAGGAATGGGGGAGGGACAGAGAGAGAGAGGGAGAAAGAGAATCCCAAACACTGAGGCACGCAGGCACCCCTGAACATTTTTTTAAAGGAAATATCAAGGAGAAAAAAAATACAAAAATTAAACAGAAATTAAGTAAAAAAATCACATGTACTTAGGGAAGCACATATATTCCTCATTTTTCATCGTTTTTCAGAAAGCCCTTTTAAAGATGCTTGAAAGAACATTATACGTGCAGAGCCTGGGTGGCTCAGTTAGTTCAGTGTCCAACTCTTGATTTGGGCTCAGGTCATGATCGTAGGGTTCGTGGGATCAAGCCCTGCATTTGGCTCCACGCTGAGCATGAAGCCTGCTTAGGATTCTTTCTTTCTTTCCCCCTGCCCCTCTTTCCTGCTCTCTCTCAAATAAATAAATAAATAAATAAATAAATAAATAAATATTAAAACAATAAAAACTTCACACCCACACAAATAAGAACAAAAAATACCACGAACAACAACAACAACAACAACAAAAAACCCATGCAACTCTGTGGAGATTATTGCTTTTTCATTCAATCCACAAGTAATTAAAAATATTGACATGTAATTTTTAAAACCAAACATCATTTGCATGATTCCATGGGATTCATATAGATTTTAATCTTTTGTTGCACAATTTCTCTTTTAGTTTTAATTATTTATGGTTAATTATTTAATTATATTAAATTAATTATAGTTTAATTATTTAATTAAAATTATATAACGTATATATAAAATCAAAGATACATAAATATATATGCATCTTTTGGGCCCGTGGGAGATAGGGTGTTCCTCCAATGTTTGTAGGGAAAGTGGCATCAGTTGAAGGCTTTGGTTATGAAAAATTCACAGTAGAATGGCTTTGCACAGGATTTAAGCTTAAATCACCTATTTAGACACAACCTCAATTTTAAACCATAATTCTTTCCAGGCTTCCTTAAAAACTGAATCCAGGTGGGAGGGGGTGGGGGGTGTGGAAGACATTTTGGCAAACCTGCCCCTTGACTCAGTTTGTAATGAACATCTTGCTGAGCTCTGCTTATGAATAACAAAAACACATGTAATCTAGCAAAAGAGGGGATCATAAAACCTTAAATATTCTGCCAACTAAGAAGATTGAGAAATCAAATGAGACTTCACCTTGCTGATCCTTTAAAAACTGTTTCTAGTTTTATGTGTTTCCTTGTCACAAGATGAGCACCATTCAAATGTCTCCGTGGTCAGAGCTTGAATTTTGAAAGGTCTGCAAGTCAAGTCGAGACTCATATCCTAGGTGTGATTCAGGCAGACAAGCTCCCAAGAGCAACGTGCTAGAAAAAATGCTAATATCAATGATGTGCATGTAATGGGGCTAAATGGCAGTTTAAAAAACCCATCAAAAAATGTTACCTCTACAGGAGATCCTGACTCAATATGTCACTTAATTGGATAAATTAAGGAATGGTCAGCCAGTGACCTCTCAGCAGAGAGCAGAAGCTTAATGATGGCAATTATTTGGCAAAAAGAAGAAAGAGAGAGGTCTATTTTATGAAATAAGATATTTAAATCTAAGGTGAAACTTCCACGTCTGACTCTTTTCCAAACATCTCCGAGTCTGTTTCACAGCGTTAAAGGCATAAATGTTCAAATGTCCACCTGTTGGAATATTATCAAAACACATTTGGAAGAGGGTAATGAAAAACAAAGCAGAGAGATCAAAGTAACTGGCACTGAATGTTTGCATTTAATCTGTAAGAACTAGAACTCCTCCTGGTAACAGAAACGGGGAAGAGGTAAAACCTCATGTATCTTGAAAAGGAAAGAGGGAAAAATAGTTGCATAAACAAAACCTGAATGGGAACAAAATCATACGGCTAAATCTTCAAATTACCTAGGGGATATGGTTCTGTTATTACGGCCCATCTTATTTAATAACCCTTTAGGATGCTTTTAGTGCCTATTATTCTTTCAAGGTCTTTTAAAAGAAAATGTTAGGGACAAAAAAAAATCAAAATTTAATTAAAATAGTGCATTAGTTTAATATGCCCCGCATCGTTTGTATAACCTACTATATAATGCAGTGGTAATTAATATGCAATTTGACAATAGTTTTTCTTATATTTAATGTATTTTATAAGTACCTGAAACTGAGGTGATCCCAGGTCAATGTCACCCCCACATTTCTCGTGGTTTGTAACAGAAGAATCATAAATATCGTGTGATGAAAGATACCAGGAAACACAAACTCTTGTCACTGATGCAGCTATATCTGGTAATTAGAATCATGGGATAAGGGGTAATATAGACACAAGTATTTGCCTTATCTGAACATGGAGGAGACTCGCTTTCTTTTCCTGAGAAAGTTACACAATTGCAATTTATTACTTAATTCCTTTGGTTCAGTTGAATATGAAAGGGGGGAATCAAAATAATACTTTTTGTTTTTATTTCAATTTTTATTTGTGTCCCCCAAGTGGGCAAAAATGTTTCTAAATGTTTTATTTCATAATTCTGCATGGTGTAAAGAGGAGAGGAAAGCAATTACATAACTAAACAAATCTGTTTTATGTGGGATAATCATGCTTACGTTCTGTAATACTGTGATTTTCTTTTCTTCCAATTGGAGAATTTAAATTTGAGTTGTAATGTTTTTACCAAAGGCTTTCCCTCCCAATTTGTTTGAGAAGTAATTAATACACATCTTTGTATAAATTGAAGGTGTACATCTGGATGGTTGGATTCATCTATATTGCAAAATGACTGAAATGATTTCAGCTAACATCCATTCTCTCATATAGTAACAACAGAAACAAAAGAAGAAAACAACGGAAAAACCTTCTCCTTGGGCGAGAACTCTTACCGCTCAGTCTTTTAAATCTTTCAAATAAACCATATAGCGGTTCAATGTTAACCATAGGTGTCACGTTGTATTATTTATCTTGTTAATTGGACATTTGTACCTTTGACCACCTTCCCCCAATTCTCCCCTCCCTAGCCATTGTCCCTGGTAACCATATGTCTGGTCTCTTTTTCTATGAGTTCGTTTTGGCTTAGCCTTTTGTTTGTTTGTTTGCTTGATTTTAGATTCTACACGTAAGCAAATTCTTATACTCTCTGTCTTTCTCTGTCTGACTCGTTTCACTTAACATAATGCTTTCAAGTTCCACCCATGTTATTGAAAAGGGTAGGATTTCCACATTTTTATGGCTGAATAATATTCCCTTGCATGCATACGGCAACTTCTTTATCCATTTACCCACCGATGAACACTTAGGTTATTTTCATTTCTTAGCTATTGTAAATAATGCTGCTATGAACATGGGAAGATACCTTTTCAAGTTAGTGTTTCCATTTTCTTTGGCTATAGTCCCAGAGGTGGAATTGCTGGACCACATGGTAGTTCTATTTTTATTTTTTGGAAGATCTTCCATACGGTTTTCCATAGCAGCCATGCTAATTGACGTTCCCACCAATGGTGCACCGGGGTTCCGTGTCTCCGCATCCACGCCTGTATCTGCTATCACTCATCATTTTGAGAACGGTCATTTTAGCAGAATCTCATTGTGATTTTAATTTACATTTCCCTAATGACTAGGGAAGGCTGAGCATCTGAGTCTCTTGGTCTTCTTTGGAGAAATGTCTATTCGGCTCCTTTGCCCATTTTTATTTTTATTTTTTTCCTATTGAGTTGTATTAGTACTTTACACGTTTTGGATAATGACCATAATTAGATATATGGTTTGCAAATATTTTTTCCCGTTCTATAGGTTGTCTTTTCACTTCATTGATGGTTTATTTTTTTAAATTTTACCTGCAAATATTTATGCATTTACACATTATTATTATTATTAATATTATTATTTTCATTTATTTTGAAAGAGAGAGAGAGGGAGGGGCAGAGATGAATGGGAGAGAGAGAATCCCAAGCAGGCTCCGCACTGTCAGCACAGAGCCTGACGAGGGACTCAATCTCACCAACTGTGAGATTGTGACCTGACCCAAAATCAAGAGTCAGACTTGCTTAACCGACTGAGTCACCTAGGCCCCACAATACAGGACTCTTCTATAAAAATTGTTGGGCTCAACATTTCGCAAACTAGACAGACTTAAGGCTTAACTTATTTTAAAGTTCACCGAATGTCATAAATGGTGAAATCTATTAATTTAAGTATCCCATCTGTCTCTTGTTCTAGAAATCCCTAATGAAAAATAGCTTAAGTTATAAAATACAAAAGACTTTTTGGAACCACCGAAGACCCCAAATAGTCAAAGTAATCATGAGAATACTGTAGTCATCAACACAGTATAGTACTGGCAAAAAACAAAAACAAAAACAAAAACAAACAAACAAACAAAAAAACACAGAAAAATAAACCAATGGAACAGAACTGAGAGCCCAGAATATGAGCCCAAGCACATGTGGTCAATGAATACTTGACAAGGGAATCAAGAATGTTCAACGGGGAAAGGGAATTTTTTTAGTAATGGTGCTGGGATAATTGGATATTCACATGTAAAGAATGAAGCTGAACCCATACCTTCTACCATCCACAAACATTAACTCAAAAGTGATCACGGACTTAAGTGACCATAAAAGTGCTAGAAGAAAACATAGAACTAATGCTCCTTGGATGGGCCTTGGCCATGAGTTTTTGGACACGACTCCCAAAGCACAAACAAAATAAAAAATAAACACACGAGACTCTATCATACCAAAAAGCTTCTGCACAGCAAAAGAAACCACCAATGAATGGAGGGAGGTGGGTGGGGGATGGGCTAGATGGCTGATGAGTATTAAGAGGGCACTTGGGATGAACACTTGGTGTTGTACGTAAGTGGTGAATCACTGAATTCTACTCCTGAAAATAATATTACAGTATATGTTTAGTAACTGGAATTTAAATAAAAAGTTGAGGGGGACCTGGGTGGCTCAGTCAGTTAAGCATCTGACTCCTGATTTAGACTGACAGTGTAGAGCCTGCTTAGGGTTCTCTCTCTCCCTCTCTCTCTCTGTCCCTCCCCTGCTCGTGCTCTCTATCTCTCTTAAACTAAATAAATAAACTTAAAAAAAAGAGTCTTGTATTGTGGAAGAAGCACGAACTTTGGTATTGATCTGGCATTAAGATCTCTGCTTCATAGCTCTTCTGCCTGTGTAATCCTCATTTGAATAGACTTTCCCATACTATTCTCAAACTTTGGAACTCAGTGGACGTTGGGAGAATTGACCTTAAATTTCCTGAAAAATCTGATGGATCTGAGGTTTACAGAGTACTGGGAATACTGTTAAGAGTTAGAGTCTGAGACTGTTGAGACCCTTTATTTTTTTCTATAAGGTATGTTTTTCAGATGGTGATGTCACATTAAGATGCCTGATCTGTGATGAGAATCTTAAACACCTAAATAGGAGCTAAATTCACAGGCACACATATTAGGTTGTTTTCCAACCTATGCAGACTTACCTGACATGTTGATAATTTAAAATAAAAATACAGAACTCTGTGCCTACGATTTACCATTTTGTCACTTTTTTAAGTCTTTGTTAGAAAATGTAATGAAAGCTGATGTTTCCAGGTTGAATACAATATTGATATTTTTTATTATGTTAATTAAAATGATCTCACCAGTACTGCTACTGCGAAAAGACTATAAAATTTGCTTTTAAAATGACAAAGAATATAATCTCATCTATATTTGAAACTTTAATGAAAGTTTTACTAGAATATAGTACTGATTCCATAACTAAACAAACAACATATGTTAGCATACAAACAAAATTATATTTTATATTTATACAAACAAAATTATGTTTAAAATTACATTTATATAAACAAAAGTAGAGTATATATTATAATGTAGAATATAAACACAAGGACCATCACATTTTTTTTTTTGCTAAACACCATTGCTGAGCCTCTAGGTCAGACTAGTAGTTTTGTCTGATACTTTCAATGCTTTCTGAGTATTATAAAATTATTTATTATGGACCTTTTCCTTTGGCTAAGATATCTTATTTGTATAAACTTACCACGATTAATCTCTGCTAGTGTGGAAAATTCCATTTATTTTCATAATAAAAAAAATTTTTTAAAAGGAGATTCTTTGGGAAGACTTTGGAATGAAATAAATCTCCAGGCTTGACCTCTTACAGTACAAAGGGAAGAGAAAGATGAACCAAAATGAGAGAGGTTACCAGATGCGACAAGATTCATACCCTCAATTTGGTCAACTACTGGCCTCCCTCAATTCCTTACGCTCTGCAGAAGGTCACTACCGTTGTCGCACTGCCCAACCCCCAAATTATTACTGAATATTCTCTTGTTTGGAAGGAAGACCGTGGAAAAAGTACCCATTTTGTTCAATTTCTTTTATTCATTCTATTTAATATGAGAACACATGAATCACTTCTCGCCTTATGAAAACAATTCAACTTTCAAAAGGATCTCAGCCTTTTCTGAAATGTATTTTTGCAAAAAAAAAAGAAAAGAAAAAAGAATTCCTTTAGAAACTTTTTTTTTTTTTCCTGGCTATGCTAATTCTGCTGAAATTGCAACATCATTTCAGGTAACTTCGTCACCGATACATTTTCCCAGACCCAATATTTCCTATAATATATTTGTTATATTCTACCTCCTGACTTGATCAAGTTTCTATAAAATGGGGCTTGTATCTGCTGTTTGTACTAACCACTTATTTGGGAATAGATAACATTAGGTATAGCATTATCGATAACATATACTATTATATAAATATGGAAAACAGATAATGGCATAACGTGTATTATGCTATGTTAGAATAGAGATTCATTATGTATTCTAGTGACTATTTTATACAATTTTTGTTACTACTGCTGTTCTACTTCATGAAGAACCCACTAGTTAAAGGAGAAGAGACTAATCAATAATATGTGTCTTGGCCAAACAATGCTTTAAGATTTTGAACATACTCTGTCTCCACTTCGTATCATTAACCTTCCCTTGTTCAGTTGGTGTGACATTTCTTTCCGAGGGAGTGTGCGGAATTGAGAGGCAGTCCCACAAGCACATCATCTGTTTGAAAGACATCCAGGGAGGGACAGCCAATTGTGCCGCAGCCAGAACTGTGCCCCACTCCCAGGGGAAATCCAGGAGGGAGACGGACATTTGTGCAAGAACCAAGTGTCAAGCATTCTGAATATTTAACTCGGTGTTTGTGCTTGCTGCCATGCTGTGGGTGCCTCGAACCAGTGTTCTAGAGACTGAAGTTGTCTTTTTGTTTTCCTCCTCCTCGAAGAAGGCAAAGGTCGTCATATTTTTCAAGCGGCTGGTATCGATTAACGTGGCTCTCCCTCAATGTTTTATTTTCGAGGGAGATGTACATCTACTACATCCAAATATCTAGCATAGCTCAATTCTAATAATAAGAAAACAATTCCCAAATATGAGTGATGATCAAAATAGCCAAGAATCCCTGTTAGTGGTGAAGCCCTTTGAGAGTTCAGTGTTACCTACTCACGAGGTCAAGAAAGGAGACAGCTTTATTGGCCAACGATGTCCGTAAAAATTAACCTTCAGCTAGCTGGAAAATCACGGGAGAAAACACATGAATGGCGGTAAACAAAGATAAGAGAGGGTGCAGGGAGAAGGTTCGGAGTGATATCAAAAGCCTGAAAACATTTAACATCAGTGAACACAAACTTTTACACCCATTGAAAGTCTATGTTGGAATTAAAATGTCACAAGCGATGAATAGCGTTAACTAAAGACCATAGCTAGAAACTAACTCGTATCCATATACAATTCAGTGCACTTGGATGAAAGAAGTGTCAATGCACAATACATTTCGGAGATATATGTAACAAAACAAGTATCGTTAATGGACAAGTAATTCAGAGGTTTAGTTGTTAGTTGATGGCAAGTTGATATATCTAGAACTATGTTTCTGGAAAATTCTAGACCAATTATGTCTTACTTCTTTTTCATTTAAATGCTATCTTCCACCTTTTTTTTCTATCTGCTGTATGATTTTTTTTTCTGAAAATACATTTTATCAGACTTTTAAAATTGTTCCTAGAAATAAGGAAAGTAGACACCAGTAGTCAATGTAATGCCAACTTAATAGGAAGGACATCTCTCAAATGTAGTCATAAGCTTACAGAAAATCACGAGATTATTATGTCTATTCCACACTATAAGAACCTGATCTTTTAACTGCAATCAATGTGTCATTTTGTTGACTGTATATACGAATGGCACCCAGGTTCATGGATAACTCCATCCTGGTCATCCTGGCCCAGGAAATCAATATCGCATTGACCATTTAAATAAAATAATGAATAAAGCCTTCTAAAATCCAGTTTTAACATCTGAAAGGAAATATCTCCTTGTGTGTGTGTATTTCTCTCTTCACAGCGTAATTATGATAGTACTTTACTAGAAACAATTGTGATACAGAACTTGAACCATTTCTTTTTAAAAATTTTTTGTTTATTTATTTTTAAGAGAGAGACAGAAACAGAGACAGAGCATGAGTGGGGGATAAGCAGAGAGAGAGGGAGACACAGAATCTGAAGCAGGCTCCAGGCTCCGAGCTGTCAGCACAGAGCCCGATGCGGGGCTCGAACTCACCAGCCGTGAGAACATGACCTGAGCCGAAGTTGGATGCCTAACCGACTGAGCCACCCGGGCGCCCCATAAACCATTTCTTTCCTTTGACTAAGCCCCTCGATGAAATGGTGGAGATGAAGGAAGCAATCGTGCATAGCCGTGGCCTGCCACAGCAGAGAATAAATCAGAAGTGATCACTAGTGGAGTTCAATTTCTGAGAAGTTCATTTTCTTCAAACTGTGATAACCTGACAGGCAGAACCATTTGCCTTACAGCTTTCTGACAGATCCCACTGTGACCAGTCAAATGGCACCTACGAAGTTAAATAGATGCCTTGGGTCAGCTAGATGGCTTTCTCCTGCTATTCAAGACGGATTACCAGGAACTTCGGTTTGCAGATGGCTTCGCCACTCCCATGCACATACAAGAAGCCTGCCTTATAGGAAACATGAATGATATTCACAGCGTTAATAAAGGATGCTGTAGTTTGGAATGTCCCCAAGCAAGTCACTGAGAATAGAATGGCTTTGCACAATTAACTTCGCCAGAGCAAAGGAAGCCTTACTGGAGAGCAGGTTCATCTGCTACGCGGGTGGAGAAGAGCATTTCTTGTTAGCAGGGTCAGCATAACACAATTCTTTGGTAAGAAAGAAGGAGCTGGCGTTACAGCAGGCGAACGTGGTTTCATAAAGGCGTGACCGCTAAAGGCACCTCCTGTTAGGAAGCATCTTCACATTACAATAATCGTTGCAATTATCGCGGGAACTGTCCTCTCTTGCTTTCACGTGCTGAGCGTTAACGTTTGTGGCTTTCTACCACGCGTGTCAAGGACAGCCAGCTTTGACCTTGCAGTAGTGAGGTGGGCTGGCTAAGCACCATCTTCTAAAATGCCTGCTTGGTGGATGGCAGACAATGCATTGCAGACAAGGAGCAAGGACATGAAATCAGAGGAAATGAGCAGGAGAAGGGAGGTGTGATGGCAGCTCCTCTGTGTTCAGCCTTGCTTGGCCAGAGGTGGACACAGCAGGGCCCCGGAAAATGCAATCCTAAAGGAATTTCCAAGGTCGTCTTCAGTTTGTATATGTTTCTGTTGAGTTGGTACCATGATTTTATTTAGAAGGTGGTTTCAGAAAACGTATTAGGCAACAAAAGAAAGATTTGAGGCTCATGTATTTGTTTTCAGACATGTCTCCTCTTCTGCGCGGGGAGGTGGCAGTGGGAATCCTGGCGCTGCGGGGCCCCCTGGAGGAGGCAGCAGAAGCACCGCACTCCCCCCTCGTTCAGCATAAAGCGACTAGTTTGGACCTGAAGCTTCAGTTTCCGAAACCACAGATTCAGCCAAACAAACCTTATGTATTTGGGACCTCAGGAATAATCTATCAACTGAAAAGAATGGTTGTTTTATTTTTTTAATGTTTATTTACTTATTTTGAGAGAGAGCCAGAGCAGGGTAGAAGCACAGAGAGAGAGAGAGAGAGAGAGTGTCCCGAGCAGGCTCCATGCCGTCAGCACAGAGACTGAGAAGGGGCTCGAAATCACAAACCTTGAGATCATGACCTGAGCCCAAACCAAGACTCGAACGCTTAACTGACTGAGCCACCCAGGTGCCACAGGAATCTGGTGCCCCAGATCTTTTTACAGAGATCTTAGGCAATATAATAGTAAAACAAATCTTTGCATACAAAAAATAATTTTAATTAAAGCAAATATCTTAGATGCTCAGCTTCAACCTCCATTTGACAAAATTTATATCAAAAACAGCAAATTATGGAGCGCCTGGGTGGCTCAGTCGGTTAAGTGTCAGACTTCAGGTCATGATCTCGTGGTTCATGAGTTCGAGCCCCGCGTCAGGCTCTGTGCAGAAAGCTTCTGAGCCTGGATCCTGCTTCAGATTCTGTGTCTCCCTCTCTCTTCCCCTTCTCCAGATCACACACACACACACTCTCTCTCTCTCTCAAAAAAAAAAAAAAAAACAAAAAAACCCTAAAATTAAAAAAAAAAAAAAAACACAAAAAATTATATATTTATATATGTAGTATACATATAAAATTGTATATTTGTATTTATGTAAAGAAATGCATGGACAAAACCACCACACCTGGGATAAAAGTTTTCTGTCTCCTGACTTATTGTTCTTTCTGACTGTAATAAAATATTGGTAGAATTTTGAAATTTTCGTGTGAAATGCATGTTCTCTATTTTTGACAATCAGGTGTGCTTTTTATATTGCTATTTAACTTTTACATACATAATTCTTATGTCTTTGCCAACTTTCAGTTCTTTTCTGTAGGTTCCAATGACTTGGCACTCTAGTTTTTATATATTTTAACCATGTACGTATTGTATTTTTGTTGGAGAAGTTTGAAAGACATGCCTTTTCAGAGAAAATACCATTTATTTTTAGAAGCACATTTGCTTTTCTCTTAACAACACTGAATTAAAAATAGCCAAGGGGCATTGGGGTGGCTCTGCCGGTTGAGTGCCTGACTTCAGCTCAGGTCATGATCTCATGGTTTGTGGGTTCGAGCCCCGCGTCGGGCTCTGTGCTGACAACTTGGAACATGGAGCCTGCTTTGGGTTCTGTGTCTCCCTCTCTCTGCCTTTCCCCCACTTGTTCTCTCTCTCTCTCTCTCTCTCTCTCAAAAATAAATAAATAAATATTTAAAAATGTTTTAAAAATAAGTAAAGATCCCTTGCTTTAAAAAAACTAAAATTACATTCACCAATAATTAATATTAATTGGTAATTAATAATTATTAAATCGGGGAAGAAACTCTGAACATTATAAAATTTAAAAAGACAACAGGTGAGATCTCATTAAAAAACCTTATCCTGTTGGCTGCTTTTTACCAGCCCCTGATTGCTTTTGTCTTTATTCTACCAGTGACTAAATTTCACGTCACGAAGAGAAAACCAGATTGGCTACTCAGTAAAGCAAGAGCACGGTTCTCACTGAATAGCATTCAACTTTCTTTGACTATTTTAAATTAGAAAGCTTGTGCTTTAAATTGTGGACTTGGGGGACCATGTATATCTTAAAAGTAAGAGAGATGGTTGCCTAGCTCAGCATGTATGGTTCTTTTTGGTAAATGAAAATAAAACTTCAGCTACAAAATATCAGGTGACGATTCTCATTAAAATATTTGCGGGGTGCCTGCGTGGCTCAGTTGGTTGAGCGTCTGACTCTGGAATTTGGCTCTGGTCATGATCTCAAGGTCGTGAGATCGAACCCTGCGTCAGGCTTCATGCTGAGTGAGAAGCCTGCTTGGGATTCATTCCCTCCTTCTCTCTCTAAATCAATCAATCAATCGTTCAATCAATAAATAGGATTCTCTCTCTTTCTCTCTTCCTCTGCCCCCTCCCCCACTAGTGTGCTCTCTTTCTCTCTATCTCTCTCTCAAATAAAAACAATAAATAATGATATTCTTATCAACTCGAAGGCCATAGTATATTAGATATTTTCTTAGTCTTATCTTCGCCACCGTAAATAATCGCCATTCTTCAAGGTTTTCATGATTTTCCATTGCCACGATCTGAACTAACACACAGGCTTCTTTCTGTTGCTGGTTGAGTCACTACAAGTTTGTTTCCTGGGTAACACTAGCTGATGGGGGCCACACTTAAAGGACAGGATATGAGTTTTACAGTGTGGTATAAACCATGCGTCACGCCCTTGATTGTATCATGAAAATAACAGTTATTCCTTCTCAAATGCATATGGTGAACTGCATAATGACATTTTTGTGCCCCACACCAGTGCTGACTCTTTCACGTCCCTGCTTCGGTTCACCCCCTGCAGGCACATAAATCAGGTCTCCACTTGTCTGTTGGCCTCCCTTTTAAATACATTCAGTATTTACATACAGGTTATTGACATTTATGCTCAGGCATTCAAATAACTGACCTATAGATTTTAAAAATAACACTGACCTCAAAAGAGTATTTTGCTTGATGTTGGTATTCCTTTGTTTGGAAGTTAGTGTGAGAAGGCATCTGTTAGACACAGCAAAAAGTTGAATGTAGAAATGTTCGTATTGCACTATTTCATGACTTGGCACGTTTTAATGTAATATTTAAATTACATTAATTTTCAGGGCACCTGGGTGGCTCTGTCAGTTAAGGGTCTGACTTCGGCTCAGGTCATGATCTCACGGTTCGTGGGTTCGAGACTTGCATCAGGCTCTGTGCCGACAGCTCAGAGCCTGGAGCCTGCTTCAGATCCTGTGTCTCCCTCTCCCTCTGCCCCTCCCCTGCTTATGCTCTGTTTCTCTCTCTCTCAAATATAAATAAACATTTAAAATTTTGTTTTTAAAAATTACATTAATTTTCATTTTATTGTTAAATATTTCGATCACTTTATCTTCAAGAATTTGAGAACTATTTTATTTAGAGTACTGTAAGAAAAACATAGAAAATCTGAATCCACGATGTATTTATAGCAATTGCTAATGACTGATTCAAGGCTTTTATAAAAGGTGTTTAGATGATGAGTTCTGAAAATTTTCTAATTGCACTTGAAAAGCATTGGCAAAGCATTTACTATGACATCGTGAATACAGATTAAAATAATAATAAAAAAAAATCTCTAGTCTTGGAATCAGAGACTTCCTAGTTGTTTTTTTTTTTTTTTTTAATGTTTATTTTTGAGAGAGAGACACACGAGTGGAGGCGGGCAGAGAGAGCAGAAGACAGAGGATCCCAAGTGGGTTCTGCACCATCAGCAAGAAAGCCCAGAGCCTAGTGCAGAGCCCAGAGCCTGGCACAGGGCTCGAACCCAGGGTACCGCGAGATCGGCAAGATCAGGACCGGAGCAGAAGTCAGACATTTAACAGACTGAGGCGCCCACGCGCCCCAGAGATTTCCTAGTTTTAAGTTCAAACGCTGAAACTTTAAGGATTCAGATGACGTTTAAATTTACATCTACAGGAACTTCAATCTTTATTTTACTTGCACAGAGGGTATGGACATAAGCACACAGGACCTGAATATACGCCTCCCACAGGAAATGCTATGTGATATAAAAGGGTTAAGTCTGATTTACAGCTTGAATTTACTTATCTTATGGCCTATAACTCACTTACTATAATTACACTGACGATAAATTAAGTACACAATACCTTTCTTTCATGCTTCCAGTTTAAATGCCATAACGCAGAGGCAGATTCAACAGAGACTGCATTTAACTTCGAAAAGCGATGGTGACAATAATCGTCTGCACCAGAGGGAATTGCTGTTTTTATATGTGAACATCATTGAATACTGCCAACTTCTTATGGCTTAATCCATAAAGGAGATAATGTAGTGGTTTAATCAATAAGTTCAGACATGAACTGGCCTCGATTGAAATCTTGGCCCCATTCCCCAGCTGTGAGATCTTAGGTGAAGCTCTCTGTCCCTCAGTTTCCTTGACTATAAAATGTGGATAAGATCACCTACTTCATAGGACCATCCTGAGGAATAAAACACTTAACTAAATATGGGAAAAAAATTGGTCTGAGCACAGTCCTTACTCCTGACTTAACAAATATAATCATGAGCCACGATGTCTGTAACGAACCAATCTGTAACTATGGATTTGATTTCACATTCATTTTTCCACACCTTTTACATGATGGATCTGTCATTTCACTGCGCTGAGTTTTAATTTCCCAGTCTGTAAAATAGCTATGGAAATAGCTAAAAGCGATATGCAAATGTGGTATAGCATTATTAGCATTTGAACTCTGGAAAGTAAAGATGCACAAGACATACAGGGGGGCAAGTTGTTTAATAATCACGTGTCGATGGGAAAAGAAGAACCGTGAATGTGTGCACAAAATTACACCCTCACTAGGAATACGTATCTATTGGTTAAAGAAGGCATTCCTACAGCAAAGTATCTGCTTTTTTTGGTGTTTACTAAACACAGCACACACACAGGCTTGAGGTTCTAATCATTGCCTGAGGCCCTTTTTTTAAGCAATTTATTCATTATCTCCATACAAGGGCTCAGGTATCCAAAAATAATCTTACAAAGTCTCTAGATTTGTTTCAAAAAGACCAGGGATGTGGAGGCTTACTTTTGAAGCTTCTCCACAGGGAAAACTTTTTCCCTTGAGAGAGTGAGACAGCTCAGAATGTCAAACTTTGATCTAAACTGCTCACAACATTCACAAGTAATACCAAGACGGTAATTTCCTCCTGTTCTCAATCTGCAGGTGTGAGCCACAATAGCAAAACACAGAAAACCCAAACATAAAATCGGTGCGGAAAATATTCTCCAGGGTGTCTTTTCGTAATCTCATTTTGCTCATGATATATATCGGATGGAAAGTGAAGGGTAAAGTCAGGAATGCAGAATTCAGTTGTAATATTTTATGTGTAGTGAATAAAGTAGATAGCAATGAAAAGATGTGATTTTTTTGGTGTGTATTTTTAATAGCTGTGTATAAATTATTTCTAATTACAAAGTAAGGAATGGGACCACATTTCCTGAAATCCATTTCAAGCTCAACCAGTCCCAAATGAAATAGTTCAGTGCTCCCTAGACACACATTTCTTCTGTATAATTTTATCTCTGTGATGCAGATGTCGCACTGAGGTTTCTGATATAGGAACAATATCCTTAGAAAACCTTCGCTCCTCAAGGTAATGGAAATACAAATAATTTAATCCTTAAACCCGAAACTTTCAAATCCAAGTTCAGTATTTTCCCCTTGTTTGGTTCTTCTGACTTTTCTCTTCCTGCTGCTGCAATGTGTCCATGATAATCCCCTTTCGTGGGGATTTAGTTGCCTCAGGATGTCCATGTTTCTGGCCAATGTACTTCTCTGTCCCCATGTCATAGCCACGTCCCCTTAAGTTTTTGGATATGAAAACAAACACGAGGACAAACCGAGCGTTCTCATCAGGTCATCAATGTATCTTCTGATCCAAAACTGAACGTCAATACTCGAAAATCAAAAATTCTTTGGTTTGCCCAAAGCGATTTCCACCCAGAGGGGCACTTGGTAAAAACTGAGCCACTGAAGCATTCCAGTATGTATGCTATTTTTCTAGACACTAGACCTATGTTTAAAAGGAGGGAAGGGAAGAAGGAGGGATGAAAAGGAGAGAAAGGAAAAGAGGGAGATTTGGAAACATTAAAATCTATGAACTTGGCATTCTTGTTGCTTGGTTGCAATCTTTTACCTTGCAGATTTATATAAGGAATTAAATGCATAATGTATGCTATATTATCTGCAGAGAGACCCTTAGTGTATAATATCCATCATTAGGCACATTTCCTTTTATATGATAGCTCTGTCATTACACCACTAAAATGAATCTGGAGAAAATAGAGCACATACATTAATGCTTAATATTTGTACACGTCCATCATGATTTTTTTTTCTTTTTCTCCTGCTTATTGAATTATATGTCACACCATCAGGTGGAGTTTTTTGTTTGTTTGTTAGTTTGTTGTCTTTGAAGGGAGAGTCCCATCATTAGAAATACACTGAGCAAAATTCCACAGGGTGAAGTCTGTAACTTAGCTTTGAAGTTGTCTCAGGTAACCTTGACAATCAGGGTGCTGTTGGGGGAATAATGTGCCTCTTAGGAAAAGAGTCCCAGAACTCTTATGGCCAGGTTAAGAGCGCCTGAGATGATCAGGTTTAAAATTTGGAATAAAATGTAGATGTAGGTAATTTCACATACATCCAAAAGATGTGGGCAGTCAGAACGGAATATATATTGTAAATCTCAGTGGGGAAAAGTGGACATAATTGTTATCATTTGTCACAAATAGTGTTTCTACCTATTTCTTTGCCTGCTATAAATAAAAAGCAACTCCAGAGGTTGCTGAAGGCACTCTTAGTTTGCTCTCGTTTCTGTTTCAGAGGAAGGAGAAATGAAATGCCTTTATATCCTATTGAGGAAGAAATACAGTGAGGAAGGACTATGTATCTCAAAGACTGGTGATATCAGTATTCTGTCTGGAGTTTGGGCTAGCTCATCTCGTCCAGAATCTACTGCAAAATTACCAGTGAAATACATTCTGGGTAGTCTCATAGAAAAGTAAGGCATTAGAAAAACAGTGTCTCTGCTTCTCTATATGAGATTACACTTCACGTATAGTAATCTTGTCTAAATTTAGACAATCTAAAATTGTCAAAAATCACAGGAGAAGGCATCTTCATAAAATTACAAGGAGTCCAGAAAAAACTCTTACTGTACTTCTTAAAATTTTTTCAACGTTTATTTATTTATTTTGAGAGAGATAAAGCCAGTGTGAGTGGGGGAGGGACAACCAGAGCCCTAAGTGGGGCTCCAGTTCAGGAACTCGCGAAACCATGAGATCATGACCTGAGCCGAAATCAAGAGTTGGACGCTTAACCGACTGAGCCATGCAGGCGCCCCTGTATTTGTGAAGGAGACAAATTTAACATCTTCTCTCCGGTTCTCTTCCTCCATGATAAAAGCATTCAATTCACCTGCCACCGCCCACCTTCTCAGTAGCCTCTCTCATATAGTCTTTGGAGGAATATGACTTGATAAACTCTGCAACTTGCACAATTTTGTCTACGCAACTCCCCCCCCCCCCCCCCCACTAGCCCCCGGCACTTTTCTTGCTAGATGAGGACAAAACCTTCCTTCTCCAGAGAACCAGCCAGCCCTGTGTGGTCCCCTGCTGGGTAACCCAGGCCCCTTTGGCCCCTCCAGACCTAGCCATAAAGGGCCCGACTAAAGTTTGCTCCTGATTTAGAGGGACGGGCAATTTGGGCGAGGCCCACGTGGGGGGTTCTGCTGGTCTTGCCTGGTACCACGCACGTGACTGCAACCATCTGAGGCGTCCCACCGGGGAGTGTCTTCAGGGCTTCAGCTGGGGTGGCCCCACCTACGTGGTCTCAACCTCTCCTTCCTGCGGTGGCAGCACCGTGTTCCCAGAACGCCAAATGGAAACTGAAAGGCTACTTGAGGCTTGGGCTGGGGATCCCATTTCCTCTGCTTCGGGCAAGCCACATCGAGCGATGCCTGAGGTCATCCCGTGGCTCACCAAGGGGCTGGCTGTCACAGGGGGGCTCTGCTGGGTTGGCGCATCCTGGTTCCATCTCCCTGCACAGGCTAGATGGCTCTCGCTCACGTGGTGGGGCGCTGGGCTCAAAGAGCCTGCAAGCTGTAGGAAGCCACAGGGCATTCGGAAGCCTAGGCTCTGAAATTTGCACAGAATCGCTTCGGTCGCCCTTTACTGGGTAAAGCGGGTCACAAGGCCCGCCCACGTAGGGGTTGGGCCCGCGGACTCTCCCCCCCCCCCCCCCCCCCGAGAGACGCGGGAGGGTCGTGAATGGGAGAGAGTACAGCAAAGGCAATTTTATTTTCGCCAGTCCTTTTTCTCCACTTTTATTAGTTTCAGGTTCCGGCAAAAGCAGACAAGCACACAGCAACCAAGCCAACAAAAAGGAAACAAAGCAAAACCACCCGCTTCTCTCCTTGCTGGCGTAGTTGACAGGGCATGGTGGACGCAGCACTGATCGATTTCCATCCCTCCCTCATCCTCTCCGCACGTCGGTGTCTCTTAAAGCAGGCAAAACACGGAGGTCCTTTTGTTGCTAAACGTGGGCAGTCTGTAGAATAAGGTTGTGCCGGTGCTCTCGTGGTTAATAATCGGCGCCTTAAGGCGGGCCATTTACTGCAAATACTACAGCGTTGCTTCGTTTTAGATCACACCCCATCTGAACCATACGCCCTTCGTCTTAAGGCATAGACTTTCACGTGATTTTTGTGCTCTTGTGTGTTAGGTTTGATATCCTTTTCAACCATTATGTTGTATCCTATTTCTGACGCACAGGCATGCGATTTGGTGTGATTTGTAGGCTGTTATGTGTTAAATGTGATTCCGTTTTGGCTATTAGGTGACATTCTATTTCTAACTCCTAAGAATTGAATGAGCGGCTTAAAAATAGGTCAGCGATGCATAAAAATAATGATGCAAATCGCAGCGCAAGGACCAAAATGCCATAAAACCTCATAAACATAAAAAGGATAAACTCCAGGACAAAATGAAGTATGAGTCTCTATGTGCCTTGATAAGTAATGTATAAGTATAATGGTTTCTCCTAAGCAACACGACCAGAAAACTACACACAAAGGTACCAGAAGCATGAGAAAAATAGGTTTTATTGAATCCAGGATTCATTGGCACCCAGGCCCTATGATGGGGTCTGTTATTAAACTTCATCCAACTGCATCCTGATGTCATTGGTACACTGAACTCATTATTAAAACGCACTGTCCTTTGTGCTAACGCCAATTGTTCTTTTCTTCTTTCACCAGAGATTCAAAACATCACTTACAGAGCCAAGTGGGCTAATTTTTCACTGAATGTGGGGAAGAGAGAACAACACCATCCAGGCTTCTTCACATTAACCCTTTTCCGCTCAAGAAGTACAAGCCGTCGTGTTACCTAGAAGCTCGCATAGCTAGCCGCTAAGTTAATGCAAATATCATGCTGAGGGAGAAATCAGAAGGAGCCGTTGACAAAAGTTGCTCTGTTAAATGACATCATTGGAAGTGACGAGACATCAGTGCCATCGGACCAAGAGCAGTTGCTCTCCCGACATGCGGAAGCAGGTGTTTTATTCTGAAGGTGAATACCATCAGTTTGCACTATAATTGTGTAGATGATGAATCAGCACTTAGTGTATGTGCAGAACGCATCTGGGGGAGAATATGTGGACCAATTTTTCTACGCATCACCAAAATGACATGTAGTAGAAAAGGATATTATATTTTATTAGTTGATTATTAGTAGTGACGTAAGCTAGGAAAGAGGCTGAACTATATGCTGAGGGGCGTCAGCTACGTACAGGGCAATATTTTAAGTATTTAATCAACCTTTTAGCACCTGGTATGATATAGGCAGTGCCCTAGCAAAACAAAAGGAGAACCCAGAGGGAGTGCTAGCTAAAGATCAGCCATAGCAACACATACGATTGGCAAGAGAGCTCCCATTAATAAGTTGACATTTTTGGGGGTTGGGTGGGGTGGGGTCAACACTCTGCCTTTTGATCCTGAAATCAAACTTGATCAAGGAGGATTCCAACAGCCTCTCCTATGAACTTGAGTTTCCATAACAGCCAATGCAGTTAAAGCAAGCAAACCATGGGCTGACTGAGGATCCTTAATTTCAGGAGACAATTTTTTTTTCTAGTATTTCTGAGATCTCCTGGTGACCCCCTTCCTGGGTCGTCTCATGCCTTTTATATCCTACATCCTTTTCTCGCCATTCTTGAAATCAGCTCACTCCCACTGATCACAACAAACCTGCCGAGAGTTTCACACTTCAGTCTCGGCCTCTGACCTTCAAAAGTTTTTTTTTTTTTTTTTTTCTAGAAACTTCCCTTTGGCAACCCTAAACTCTCTTACTTCTTTGTCTAGATGACCAGGCAGAATGTCTTCTTCCTTCCGATTGCCTGATTGCAAAACTTTCTTTGAGAATACAACTCCAGGTCTTTCTATGTGAAATTTTCTTTCATGACTCAGTCCTGGCTGTGTCCTCACTTCCCTGGATCCTAACACACAATTAAGAGCCACACAATTCAGTACTTTGTCATATACGTCTTTCCCTCCGACTAGCTTTCGTTTCCTCCCAAGCTAGACTGAATACACCTTGAGGGAATTCGTATGTTGACATTCTTATGAGAGTTGCCAAGTTACAACAGTCTGAGTAGGTTGACTGCCATCAAGACACTTAAAATCTAGTTGGACATTTACATGGGAACAATGAAAAAAAAATAGAAGATAATTGGGCCCTAATTATGTGGGACACTCTATACGTCCTTTGGCTGGCAGAGAAGGTAAATGAGGACTGGAGCAGTCAGTAGGGCATTTCTCAAGGCTACCCACGGACTTCGCCCAGTCTTAACAATGTGTGGGATTTGTATCAGTAGAAGGAGGAGTACAGGACATCTGGGGAGGCAATCACCAGCAAGGGAGAATGCAGCGACAAGAATGAGCGTGGGGAGTTTTGTGACAATAACAGGGAGCCCGGAGAGTTGAGTCACAGACTGCTACTTCCTGCCACGGAGGTATCCTCAAAGACAGAATGGTGGGAATATGTAAATATATGGCTGTTAGTATTGACAGATCTGTTTTAATGAGAAGCTCTTCAGCTGTAGGGAAAGATGGCATTGTGGCTAGAGTTTCCAGAAACAGTTACGGTTTCTGCTCTCCGGAGGTAGAACTGCCTGTGAATAATGTAGCAAATGTGCTGATGTGTGGGGGTGTGTTCCTGATACTTGACTGGACTCCATATTGTGACTTTTAGTGGGATGAGTCTTCTGATTCCTTTTTGTTATAAAATTGGGAAGCAGTGACTGCAAGGAAAATGGTGATCATCTTTGAAAACTGATGATGTTTTTAAAAAAAATGTTTAGTCATTTTTTGAGAGAAAGAGTGAGAGAGAGAGAGAGAGAGAGAGAGAGCGTGCACAAGTGGGGGAGGGGCAGAAAGGGAGGGAGACACAGAATATGAAACAGGCTCCAGGCTCTGAGCTGTCAGCACAGAGCCCGCTGCGGGGCTCGAACCCATGAACTAAGAGATCGTGACCTGAGCCAAAGTCAGCCAGTCAACCGACTGAGCCACCCAGGTGCCCCCAAAACTGACAATCTTTTAAAAATGATGTCATGTTTCTTAGGCATATACCCTGACATACTTTGACAACCTGCTCACGAAGATCTTAGAGTCTGATGTTCTAAAACAAGGCAGTCAAAAGTCCCACACAATTTTTTTTAGCTTTATTTTAAATGTGCTGAATCATGAAAATGATCTAGTTAAGAATGCAAATTAGAGGGGGCACCCGGGTGGCTCAGTTGGTTAAGCATTGGACTCTTGATTTCAGCTCAGGTCATGATCTCAGAGTTTGTGAGATTTAGCCCCACATTGGGCTCTGTGCTGACAGTACAGGGCCTGCTTGGGATTCTCTCTCTCTCTCTGTCCCTCTCTCCCTCCACTCCTGCCCTCTCTCCCTTCCAAAAATAAATAAAAAGACATTAAAAATGTAAACAAACATAATTAATATTTAAAAAGAATGCAAATTAGAAACATTTTTTGAATATTTTGTTTCTGTGTTTGAATTTAAAAGCAACAAGTATTTTTTTTTCATTATTGTGTTTACAAATTTGAGATTTGCAATGAAAATCTTTCTGTAAACATTGAGTATGTGAATAAAACTGAAGTAGTTGCTCTCAAATGTCCCCCGGGGGGCATCTAGAAATGCCTGGAGACATTCTGACTGTCAGGACTGGGGTGGGGGGGTTCCCTGCAGGTCCTGTGGGTACACGGCCATAACAAAGAATTAACCAACCCCAAGTGTCACCGGTGTCGAGGCTGGGTCCACCCCTGAACTGAACAGGAGTGTGCATCACCAGATAAAGAAGACGATGCATCTAATGGACTAACGAATAGACAGATGAAACTTTTGACTAAGAAATTATTGAAATGTAGTCTATCCTGTTTCATGGGAAAGTATCACACAAAATTGGGATGCAGTGCTTAGAGGACTGAATACGGTATGTCGCCATGATAATGACAGTTTTGCACACTGAAAACATCTTAAAATGGAGATCTAAAAGCACATTCCAAATGTTAATGTATTCTGATGACCACGCTGATAAGCATTGTGCCTTTGTATTACATTTCACTAATGAAGGAACACACCCAGGAAGGTTAGAGGTGACGCGGCCAGGGTCACGGAGCGAATTGAGAAGAGTCCCAACCAGATTTTGAGGATCTAATTTTCTATTGTGATCAAATAATTTTACCTCTCAGATATTTTTTAAATGCAGGTGGTCATGATTAAATGTATCTCTGAACATAAAAATGTGCTCTCATAGAAATATAAATATGCAACAAGGTGATAGGTGACTTGGAGTACTTCACCTTCTCTTATCATCTACAGATTTGATTTCTTGTGCAAGAAAATTGAGCTTATTAGAATTCACGGATTGTAATTAAAGAGAATTTCCAAATTGGTGGCCTTCAGGGAAGGGAAGTTTAATTAGTCCTTAATTCACTCAAAATAATGAATATTTTTCTATATGTATAATTGCAGGAATAGAATACTATTTGCTTTTGATGGGCAGTAATAACAACTAATCCATTCACATAATACATAAAAGTCTCATCGGAAATATATAATCGAAGAATTATAGAAAACCAATCCCTATAGATTCTGAGGAGACGTAATGTACCACAGCATGTAATTATGAATTGTAAATTAATTTGTATATAGGAACACATTCACAGAGATATTTTTTAACCCTTGGAGCAACTTAAGACAATTTATTCAACAAATAATTATTGAATATCTATTACATGTCAAAAGCTATGAAAGATGCACTTAGCATTTAAACTAGGTCTCTGACTTGCATGATTTTTAAATAAATGTATTATCTTCTTGACCCCTTCACATATTTATTCAAGCAATTTTTCACGTGGATTGATATATGTCCATAAAGGTAAGTACAAGTACGTTCCCTGGAAAGGTCAGCTCTTTGTGGAATTAATGGAAAGAATGTAGGAGGAGAAGAAGAATAGGTAGAAGAAAGAATGAATGAAAAGCCAAATGCTTGCGTATTTTTATTTCTACGCCTCTCTCTTTCATATTCCACCTACGTATTATTGAGGGCACTCACTACATTCTCTCCTGCTATAATTATTTATAAAAGTAGTCTTTACTATGTAAGGATAAAGCTCAAATTTTAATATAATTCCCATTGCAGATGACAGACCCCTCCCAGTGCAAACTGCAGCGTGGGAAAGCAAACCGTTCCTACAATATCCACCCTGAGAAGGGCAGGTCAGCATACCTCATCTATAGTAAACGTAACAGGGAGCATTTTCAGAAAGAAACATGTGGTCAGGTACCACTCAGTGTAATGGCACTTTCCTATCTTACCTGCTCTGTACAAGAGAATTTTACTTATATCCCCACATATCTTCCATTGGAAGTAACTATTCAACTTATGGTTTCCTGAAGGTAATATATTTATGAAGTTCATTCAACAATTTTGAGACCCTGGTATGCATTAGGTGTTTTGCTGGGTGCTAGGAATACAAAAACCTTCTTTCTTTCTTTCTTTCTTTCTTTCTTTCTTTCTTTCTTTCTTTCTTTCTTCTTTCTTTCTTTCTTCTAAAGAGTGGTTTCTTACCTCTGGGGGCATAGAGATTGTGCCTAATAAACTTATATGCTATAAAAATAAAAGTGTTATGGTAGACATATGTGTTGGCATAACATTGGGTATAGAAGAATGAATGCAGAAAATCTCAAATAAGCAGAAGAAGATTCTTGGCAAAGAGCATGACATTGGTAGCTTAGTCTAGAATGATCCCTTTGCACAAGAAGGGGAAGGCATTGCAGGTGGAAAGCACAGCATGGCCAAAGCCCCAGACAAGTTATCAGCCAAGTATGTTGATGGGAAGGAAGGATGATCACATAATTCAGTATGGCACCACCATAGGTATGGGGTGAGAGTGGTGAAAATGTAGATGGACAGATAATGCAGAAGTCATTCCATGGTAGTTCATGTAAATCTTAAGTGGAAAAAAAAACTGTAACATTTTAATTTGGAAACTAACATGATGGCTGTTGCTTTTCAGCGTTGTGAATGTCAATGACATGGAGTATAGCTAGAAAAGAAGAACAATCAGAATGATCTCTTTGAGTCTGAACAAGAACTGATGAAGAGCTACATTCTGGTGTTGGCAGAAACCGGAATGCAGATATTAGACATGATAAATGTGCAGGTGGAAAGAAGAATACGTTGATTAATTGAGGATAACTGAAACCACACTATAAAGTGAGGAGCATCTACCTTGTTGACATAATTAAAATTAACTAGGGGTATGTGCACCTGATCTCAACTTCTGATTCCTTCCCCTTGGGGAGCACATGACTAGGAATAATTGTAGTCACATTTCTCTTTCCTTCTTTGCACAGCTCGGGTAGTGCCCACCCCCTTCTAAATTGCCTGCTGCCTCAGGTCTGCACTGGAATGTGGTGCCATAGGAGCTCAGTCGTACTGATTAGGTCTAATTATATTCCAAGAAAGATCATCTTCCTTGGATAGTCTTTGCCAAATATCTTCTGCAAATCACTTTTCCAGCCGTACATTCTGATCAGGAGGACATTGAATCACGTGGACATCCGGTGGAAAGACAGACGGATCAAGAAGGAAAAACACCACGGCTCAGAAAACAGCTATTTTATACACCAAACTGGAGAACGTGGAATGAAGTTTCATGACATCCGAGTTTGATGTGCTCTTTGCAATTTTCTTATCCAAACCCTCATTTTAGAGACAAAGAAACTGAAGTCCTGGGAGGTTTTAATAAAATCGTGGCCATGAGACTAAGTAATGGCAGCTCTAGGAACAGGATTGAAGTTTTCTGACCTGAAGTATGGTTCTGTTGCCTTTTATTGACCAAGGGGGTTGCAGAACCACTGAGGTAAAATTTCTGGAAGTCATACTAAGAAATCGTTAGTTGGAATCAGAAAGGACTCCCAGCGTTCACATGATGTACCAAAAAAGTAAATAAGATTTACGTTCCCCATTCGATGAAGTTGGATTCCTCGTTTACAGACCTCTAATCCCCTATTGGTATATGGTTTTTATAGGGCTTTTATATGCCTGTGGTAAAGTAACTTTCATTTTGTTTCATGTAACTGACCTGATAGGACACATATAAGTGTTTGCACGTAATTTCTTACAGCTGTGGCCATAGCCCCAATTAACTAAGGTTCGTGTTTCACCAACGTCATTAAAAGTATTATTGGCTGACCAGTTACAGCACACAGAGCCTTCCAACACACAGAAATTTTGGAGTGAGTGTAGAGTATTAAGTAGAGTAACTTAAAGGTATTTTAAACATAAATATTCATTAAGTTCTAAATCCAGGTATTAACAAATAAAATGGGTATAAGTTGTGATGAATTAATGGAACAAAAACATTCTTCTGTATTCCTCTGTAATCATATGAACCAAAGATTAATGTGTATGTGTGTGTGTGTGTGTGTGTGTGTGTATTCAGTAAAAGGGAAGTTATATGTCAGGGCGCCTGTGTGGCTCAGTTGGTTAACCATCCGACTGCAGCTCAGGTCATGATCTCACGGTCTGTGAGTTCGAGCCCCGCGTCGGGCTCTGTGCTGACAGCTCGGAGCCTGGAGCCTGCTTCGGATTCTGTGTCTCCCTCTCTCTCTCTGTCCCTCCACCACTCATGCTCTGTCTGTCTCTCTCTCAAAACATTAAAAAATTAATGAAAAAAGGGAAGTTATGAGTTAAGCCTCTGGATTTGCACTAGTATTCGTTCTCAACTCAAACAATATGCTAGAGCTGAAAATATCAATATATACGTAATGGTTTTTGTCACTTGCAACTTGCATGTTGACCTGCGACTGTCAGTGACTTCATGTGGATGCACAGTAGAGAAGAAGGAAACCATCAGCTGCGGCACAGGATTCCAGCTTCAAGACGCATGAGCTGGTTGTCAGGGATCAGGTGTATTCTCAGTTATGTTGACATATCTTAGCTTCTTCTTCTCCGAATTCTTGCATCACTCCACAGTGCTTACACTTCTTGAAATTCAATGAAAACTGTGTGAAAGCTTAGTTTACACATTTGTCCCCAAACTCGCCCAGCGACCCATTTATGCTTTGCAAATGGGCAATTGCGATGTAGATGAATGTGGTCCTTTAAAGCAGAATGTGCAGATGGTAGCTGCTCTCGTGTATACTGAAACAACTCCTAGCAACGCTGGTTTCTTACGGTGAGGTTAATTTTTTCCCCATTTTATTAAATATCTCATTCAGGTTAGGCGAGGTTTTGCCAAGTTTAACAACTCAGTCAGGCAATGATTCAGCCAAGAGAGAGGTGGCTTAGAATGCTGGAACCGCCGTGACATTTCACGGTTCCTTGTTCATTTCAGAGGTTTAGTTCTCGGGGCGCCTGGGTGCCGCTTGCTTGAGCATTCGACTCTTGATTTCAGCTCAAGTCATGATCCCAGGGTCATGGGATCGAGCCCCCATTGGATGCTGCATTGAGCATGGAGCCAGACTAAGATCCTCTCTCTCTCTCTCTCTCCCTCTGCCCCTCCCTTGCTCTCTCTCTCTCTAAAATAAAATAAAATAAAATAAAATAAAATAACATAGGGAGGTTTAGTTCCCACAAAAACCCTCTTTCTCTTGTAAGTCAGCAAGAGCCTATATCCATTGTGGCCACTCAGGATCTCGGGCGAATCAAGCAGTTGGTTAGCAGAACACAGAAAAACAAGAAGTTTCACTGGCAACTAAATACTACAGACCGATGCTCTCCCCACAGGTCATCGGCCAAAGTTCGTCCTGAGCTCCCCCAGAGGGGGCCAGCGGGTGAGTCCCAAAATGCACCCAGAAGGCTGAGATTCAGAAACATTTGACCAAAAACACTGAAGATGATCTCAGGCAATTATTAAACGTTCAATATGTCGTTGGATTCATTTCATCTCCACATCCCTCAAGAGAAGGTATAAACGAAGAGCTTTGTGAAGAAATGTAAAACGAACAACATCGAAAGCAAGAATACAAATTTATTTCCTAATATGTAAGTTAACAGGATCTGGAAGGCGAGCTCTGAGTGGTTCTTGATACATAGCAACTCACCCACTTCTGTAACAGCCCTGTTCATTCGGTACGTCTTCTCATACTGCTTTTCCAGATGAAGAAACTAAGCCCAGAAAGGTTGAGTAACTTACCCGTTGTCACGCAGGGAATGAGTGGAGGACCCGAGATGAAAACCCAGCCTTTCTGTCTCCAGAACCCAGGTTCTTCATCATTAGTCTATGCTGCCTCAAACTGGAAGCATCTGGGGGACACCTATTCTGTCCTCCTTTCAATGATAATTAAGAGGACCAGCTCTGGAATCAAGATGCGTGGGTTGGTGTCTTCACTTCTTTGTCTCAGGCTCCTCCACCCCCAACACGAGCTGCCCTCTCACCTTGAGCAAGTCTTTGAAATTCTCTGACCTTCGCTGTCTTCATCATTAAACGTGCGTACCAGTGACCGTGCCTAGCTCAGAGGAGTGCTGGCCCCGGTAGCACACACTGGGCACTCAAAGCTGTCGAGATTACGCAAGAAAATAAGAGCGCTTATGTTATCTCATTTAACGTTGGCAAAGACCTTCCAAGATCGGTCTTGCTACTTCAAGCTCCAGATAGCTGAAAGGGGGGGTGGGGTCTGGGGGCCGATGCAGGGGGCTTTGTGACACAGAGCTCCGAAGTGGCACGCTAAACATGTTCTCCTTTCCCTCTTCGGGATCGCAGGAAACCACCAACTACCATAGACTGAGGGTAGGACTTGAAGGACAGCTTAGCATTTTGAAGCATTTTAGCTTTTCCATTTTGATCACTTGAGAACATAGGGTCTGCTGGATTTCTCCATTGTAATTTGCTATTTTCCGCTCCCTCCTTTTTTTAGTTGGTGCACATTTGAAGGAACATAATTTGGAGACTATGCAACTATCCTGTTTCTTACTGAGAAATTGAGAAGTGGACTTTCAAAGTCTCATCTTCTTATCTCAGCCTCCATTGCCATTATTTTCTATACTTTCCCATCCCCCGTTCTCAACACTGTAAGTAACAATCATTTTACTTTCTGGTTTATTCTTCCTATATTTATTTTTTGGATACGTGCATATCTCTTAAGCCCCATTTCTTGCTTAAAGGCAAGGCAACACATTATAGATACTCTTTGCATTTTGCTTTACCTCATTTAACAGTATATTCTGGAAATCACCCTATAGCAATTCATTAATATCTTTCTCATATATTTTTTTTAAGTTTTATTTATTTATTTTGAGAGTGAGAAAGAGAGAGAGCAGAAGAGGGGCAGAGAGAGAGAGAATCCCAAGGAGGCTCCGTGCCGTCAGCATAGAGTGACGTGGGGCTTGATCCCATGAACGGTGAGATGATAACCTGGACGAAATCAGGAATCAGAAGCTTAATGACGGAGCCATCAGGTGTCCCTCTTTTTCATTCTATTTTACAGATGCATCATATCCCATTGTGTGTATGTACCAAACATTTTCAACTATTCTCCTATGCATTTCAATTTCCAGTGTATTTCAATTAAAAACAACATTTTAGTGAGTAAACTTGTGCATGTGTCTTTGTGTATTATTAAATGTATATCCTCGTGATAGGTTCTTAGAAGCGGAATTGATGGATAAAAATATGAGTGCATTTGTAGTTTGTTAAGTATTGGCAAAGTTTCCTGCAGAAATGTGCCCACAAACAATATGTGAAATTGTTTCTTTCCCCACAGCCTCCCCAGTAGAACGTATTGTCCTACTTTTCCATTTTTGCAGCTCCAATAAGTGAGATATGACTTCTCGATGCTGTGTTAATTTGCATTTTTGTAGTTATGAGTGAGTTTGAACTTTTTCCAACACATAAGAGTTATTTTTTATTTTTCATGCCTTTTCCAATAACATTTTTGGTGCTGAGTCTATTAATTATTAAAATTTTGCACCACATAAGCATAATATAAGCTGGCAAGTTTCTCATATTAGAACGGAAAGCATTGTGCTAATCGTAAGACCAGGGTTATGTATGCCTTGGGTTCAGATGCATCTCAGCTCCTCATAGTCATCAAAATGAGGTTTTAAATGTTTATTTTTGAGAGAGAGAGTGAGAGAGAGAGAGTGTGAGCAGGGGAGGGGCAGGGGCAGTGTGGACAGAGGATCCAAAGCAGGCTCCACGCTCTTAGCTGTCAGCAGTGAGCCTGACACAGGGCTCAAACTCACGAACTGTGAGATCATGACCTGAGCCAAAGTTGTAACCTGAACCAACTGAGCCCCTCAGGTTCCCCCCAAATTAGCTCTGAATACAGTAAACGATATCATTTTATATGTGGATTTTAGTTATTAAATGTTTTTAAACAGGATATATTTTTAAGTAAAGAGAGATTTACACATCTGTAGTAACAAAAGCCTATTCAGAATACAATACAATCTTTTTATAATAAAGCTCTGCTTATCAGATATACAGTTTCACCTGACTTTATGTGGTCTATTTCTTAAGGATAATTATTTTATTTTTATTTTTTTACGTTTATTCATTTCCTGAGAGAGAGAGACAGAGTACAAGCAGGGGAGGGGCAGAGAGAGAGAGAGGGACACAGAACCCAAAGCAGGCTCCAGGCTCTGGGCTGTCGGCACAGAGCCCGAGGTAAGGCTGGAACTCATGAACCACGAGATCGTGATCTGAGCCGAAGTAGGATGCTTAACTGCATGAGCCACCCAAGCGCCCCCTGCGAACGATCATTACTGCTCGCTGGAATAAGATGGACTTCTGGCAGTATACTTAATAAACACTTTATGGGGAACTAGGTCAGAATTAGGGAAAAGTTGCCAAAATGGTAGAGAAAACTCCTATGTACAGTATAAGCAGTCTCCCTTATCATTAACATCTTTCATTAGTGTGATAATTTGTTAAAATCAAGGATCCAGCCCTGCTGCATTATCATTAAGCAATCTTCATACCTTATTCAGACTTCTTTAGTTTTTAACCTGACGTCATTTTCCTTTTCCAGGATCCCCAATACATCATCACATTACATTCAGTATTAGCATTGCTTATCTTACTCCACACTTTACATCTTACTCCACACTTTACATATAAGGAAAGTACCTTTGTCCTTATATCTCAAGAGCGTTTCCTTTGGACAGAATATAGTTGGGCCTTCATTTGAATCCATTCTGACCATTTCTGCTGTTCCGTGATTGTAGTTAGAATATTCACATTTAAAGTAATTATGCATGTAGTTGAGTTAACATTTACCATGTTTGTAATTGTTTTATATTTGTTCTAATTATTTGAGGGTTTTTTCTCCTTCCTCTCTTTCTACGTCTTCTCAGGTTTTCACAGAGTAGTTTATTTAGTTCTGTTTTATCCTTTCCTAATGTGTGAAGTGCACGTCCTTAAAAGTCTTGTGACTGCTCCTGAGTTTTCAATACACCTTTCTAAGTAATCAATATCTGTGTTCAAATAACAGAGTACTTTCATGAGTGGCGTGGTATCTTACGATATTCCTGTCATTAATTTCCTCTACTTCTATGCCGTGACCGTCTGAAACATCGTTCCTGTTACTTGCAACAAAATCTACCTATAAGATCTATTGAGGATAAGACTAATAGAAAAGATTGTATTTGGCCTTCATTTAGCACCTAAAACAATAGCAATTGAGCAGGAATGAGCACATCTCGCATTCAGATATTGCTTTCTAATATCATCTCAAATAACAGGTACCCTGGCGGCTTGGCGAAATGGATGATTCTAGAACTGGGTCAGGAAATAAATCAGGTGATGACCTCATAGTGTCAAAAAAGTAAGGAGGCACTAAAACAAGCAAGCAAGCACACAAATAAACAAAACTATAAGTATCTGATATGTCAAAGAAACACAGAAGCCAAATGAAAGAATCCCTATTGAGACCAAGGTAGAATATTTTTAGTAACAACGTATAAAATATTTTATTATAATCTTTGGGTATAACCCAAAGTATACAATAAATATCTCAAAGTGCATATTGATGTAAATAAATGATTGGATATATGAATAAATGGGAGAGAAAAGATAAATCTCCTGTGTAGGAGAATTCCAAATGTGTGTCGACACTTCACTCTCAAGGAGGTGAAGTAGAACACTTCCCTCATTGGCCAGGTGACCAAGGTCAACACCCATAGTCAACTGTCAGGTTAATAGTGTATACCCTTGATACGATATGAGGAGAATGGCACTTTACCTCTGTGTGGTCTTTGTGCCCAAAACATATAATCCCATTTTAATAATGAGTAATACCGTTGGCAAATCCCAACTAAAGGATATTTTTATAAAATACCTGACCAGTACTCCTCGAAAGTGTCATGGTCACCGAAACACAAGAGAAGTCTGAGAAGCTCTCGGAGCCCAAAGGCACCAAAGGAGACATGACTGAAAATATAAGGTGGAATCCTGGGGCAGAAAAAAAAGGCATCAGGTAACAACTAAAAAAGTCTGAGTAAAGTATGGGTGTTAGCCAATAAAAATGTCCTCATACTGGTTCATTAGTCATTAGCAAATGAGCCATCCTAGTACAAGATGTTAATAGGGGAAACTGGGTGGAGGGCGTATGCTGCCCTCCATATGCTCACAAGTTTTCTGTAAAGTTAAAACTGTTCTTGGGGCACATGGGTGGCTCAGTTGGTTAAGTGTTTGACTTCAGCTCGGGGCATGATCTCACCGTTCCTGAATTCGAGCCCCACTTCGGGTTCTGTGCTGACAGTTCAGAGACCGGAGACTGCTTTGCCTTCTGTCTCCCTCTCTCTCTACCTCTGCCCCATTCCTTCTCTCTCTCTCTCTCTCTCTCTCTCTCTCTGTCTCAAGAATAAATCAACATTAAAAATTATATTAAAAACTGTTCTAAAATGTTTTAAAGTTTGTTTAAAAACAAACAAAGCAAACATTTGGCAGGAAAGCTAGTGATCCTTGATTAGGTTTGTGACGCAGACGCCCATGCCACACAAATGAAAACCCTCTCAGGTCTAAGGCAGAGGGTTACTCTTGACTGGGATGAAGCCATACCTTAGGAACTGACTGATCCGCCCCGGTCTTCGTTCCCCTAATTGTATACAGAAGTGTACCAGATTATGAGAATATCATCCTTCCTAATGGCCAAGGTATGGAGCTAAAATGCAACTTCAGTATAAGGCCTCTCTGTTATCAAGACAATTGATGGATTCCAGTTGAACCTGGGGCCACAGAGGCACGTTCTGCTTGCACCCTGAATCGAGAACTTGGAAACCTATCCGTGGAGACACCAGAGTCGGCAGAGTAGATCCGCAGGAGTCAGGAGGCTGGGGAAAGCCCAAGCCCAGGGAGACCTTGCTTTGGAGGGGGTATGGGATTTGTAGTTGGGGGGGGGGGAGCAGAGAGTGGATGAAAGTTCAGGAGGCAGGGTACTGTCTCTACCTGAACACCGGACAATGAATGTGTGAGGTATGGTGCCGATATTTCCACATGGCCAAGGCTGTCCACTCAGTCAAGCTTCTGTCTGTCTCTTGAGGCAGAGATAGCACACAGCTTGTGAGGAGGACTCAGCGGGTTCTCCCCCTTTTGCTGTTAGGTGATCAGCCGCCCTCCTCCTTCAGGGTAACTCTGGGAACGTGAGACGTGTTCTGCCGGCGACAACACATTTTACACATGCAGAAACCGAGCCCTAGAAATGTGAAGAAACCTGCCCCATGCCACAAAACAAGTTAGAAGTTAAGGATCACCCGGTTACCTTTCACTTTCTGTAATTTACTATCCTCATAAACATACGATGGATTGATGGTATTTTTCCACAACGTAGTGATCCAGTTGACCTAAATTCTGAAGTTTTATTTTACATGAAAATGTAGCTGTTCATGATGTAACTTTCTGAAGAGTATGGAGAAAAGGCAAGACAAAGAAAAATACACAGAAGGAAAAATGTTTAGGACACCTGGAAGAAGCTGGAAGGGGCAATTTGGCAGGCTTTGTAACATAGAATGGTTGCAGACCTTGAAGGAGGACTGGGTCGGGGGCAGGGAGGGGAAGGCCAAAGAAACTTTAACTTACGTACTTACTTCTAAATTCAACAGCAACAACTACTGCCCCAGTGGCATTCTCTGACTTATTATTACCCGAATAAATAAGACACCGAAGGCAAGTCTATTTGTAGAAAGCAGAGTGTGTGTAAGAGGGGGAAAGCATGTTGGCTACAATGAAAATACGTCTAACGTATTGGGGAGAAAGGAGCCCAAAAGAAAGTAAATATTCCAAGAAAAGCATTATTAGGAGAGACGTATATCTCTTCAGTGGAAGCCAGAGAGTGAAATGGCAGGAAATAGAGAGGATGGGGGTAAACATTTTGCCAAGGAGAAAGGAAAGTGAATGGAAAATAAAGTGAAGGCAAAAAGGAAAATCACATCATGAGAACTGGTCATCTGAGCAGAAAAAGTCCTCATAAAATGGGAATAGAGATGTGGGAACTGCAGAGTCTTGGAACTTCCTGCCACCGAGCTGAGAGTAAGAAAGAGAAGCGGCCAATGGCTACATGTTCTCTGGGGGCTCCAACATGAGCTCATGCCATCAGACCATTTGCTGCTTATCTTGCTACATTTTTCTATGGTCCTCTGGCCTAAGTTCCTTCATCCCATCAAAATTTATTACCTGGGTTACTGTTTCCTTCTTCACTATTATTCCTGCCATAATCTGGGGTGATTTAAAAATTCCAGTAGACCGTCTTTCCCCCGAGCTGCCTCCTGAGTATCTTAATGTCATCTCTGCTTCACTGCTCCTTCAGTCTTGCCTTGGTCCAGGAAATCATCATTCTTGCCAGTGTTATTGAAATAGCAGCCTGATCCTTTCCCCTGATTTCACTCTTGGTTCTCAAATACACAGCAATGCACCCAGAGTTATTTTTTTCAAAATGGAACGGCTATCACTCTTCTGCTCAAAACCTTCTAGGGGCTTCCGGGCTCATTCCACGTAAGAGAAAAAGGCGTTTCAATGGCCTCCCGTGGCCTTGTGACCCCGTCTCCTTTCCTCTCTCCCTGGAGCACAATTTTTCATGCACTCTTTTGCTGTCTGAATGCACTGAGCCTTGCCCCCACCCAGGGCCTGTGCTAACTCACTGCTCTGCAGGAAATGGCCTTTCCGGTTGGCTCTTCCTTCACTGCTTTGTGTTCTTTGCTCATTTTCCACTTGGTGTCCTCATGAACATGTCACACATACCAGCGATCAGAACCCGTTTCCCATCCTTCATTTTTTCCATAGCACTTATACAATCTGACTTATTATAGCTTTACTCATTAGTTTATTATTTGTCATCCACCAGGAGAATTGAAATCACAGCTACGTTCATCTTATAACCGCGTATCTCACAACTAAAACATATCTGTCACACCATCAGACCTTAAGTATTTTCTAAAAAGTGTATCATTGTTATTATGAAATCAACGTATCAATGATGCATAATCAACACTTTTGAAAGAGCTGGTATTATTTGTAAAAAGCAAAGCAGAACAAAACAAAACCACATACACATTTCGGCCCAACCAAATATAAATATTAACTCTACCACTTGAAGACTCCGGAAAGTGGTTTATTTTCTCTGATTTTTGACTTGGGGGACAGTGTAATTATAGCTTATTCACGGGGATCTTGTGATAAGCTAAATAAGGTATGAAAACTTAAACACCTTTAAACCTAGTGACTGAAAAGATAGTTCATTTATCACCTCATGGGCAGATAGTACCCAGTTAAGAGAAATCAGAATTGATGTTCAAATAGGGGAATGGTAATGTTACACTACACAAACATTTAAATTGATTCCGTGCTCTCAGGGGAAAAGAGGGTGAGTTAGAAGGGGAGTAAGGTTGAAGGCAAATGAAAGAACAAGGGAAGAAGAGAGAGAAATAACCCTTTCAACAGTTGGATTTTAGTGAAAGCTTCCCTGATGTGCTTATGCAGCTCGCCCTGTGTCAGCCTGAAGTGTCAGGGGTAACTCTGTGAGGCCCCAACACACCCACATTCTTCTGCCACTTATGGGTGACTGGCTGACAGGGACAAATGGAATTCTACTTTTAAAGACAAGTATTTGGGGGCTGTGTGAGGCATAAATGTGAGCCACTAATGAATCTGGTGCTTACTCCACAAACAGTGACCTGCCCACCCTACGGGGGCGGGGGGGGGGGAATCCATCACAAAAATTGTTTTGGGAGGTTGTATTAGAGTTCTAGCATTGTTCCTTCTTGGGGATTATCGAGATTTATAGTAAATCTGTTTATTGCGTAAAACACAAATACAACATGTGTGTATGTAGCTCTCTGTTGGAAAAAAAAAATTCCTCAGTGGGTCATAGCTGAAGGGGGACCTCATGTGTTGAATCAGGTAGGGCGAATTAAGAAGTGACACCGATATCGATTCCCCAAGACCTTCATATTTATTGTTTCAAGTTGCAGTGTCTTTATGAATCAAATTGACAGTTAGGAAGCCCATACATGGTTCTGTGAAAGCAATATGAATCCAATATCCAGAGAGTAATTTTATCCAATTCTTGGTGAAAATAAATAAGAAAGAGAAACATTTTTCATTTTTGAACGCCCTGAGATCTCTTTGAAGGCAGCCAGTTATTTATAGTTGACTTAGAAGAACAGAGTCGCTCCCTCTTGCCTCACCTGACATCAAGGGCAGGCGTATGGCTGGAAAGAAGAGGCAAGTTCATGGGTGCCTTCTGCTCTTGTAGCTCTGAGGCCCACGTGCTTCTGAACCAGGGAGAGCACGGGCCACAGAAGAAGTAATCCTTACCTTTGAGCAATGTCTGAGCCGACTCGGTCAAGAGCCGGGCCACTGTAAGGTGAATAGGAGAGATCGAGCCAACAAGGGAATATGTGGTCATTTAGACACCGAATCTGAGAAGGTGTCTTTCCTCACTTAAGAGAGAAGACTGTCATGTTGCAAGGCCTTTCAGTATGTCCGATTCCTCTCACCTGCTTACCCCTTGACCCACTGCATATATTTGAAATCAATTACTATTGACACAAGACAAGAAATGCCACAAAAAGGCCAAGCTGCCAGCTAAAGTGCTTTTAGATAGTTCAAAAGGTGTTATGCTTTGAAAATCAGGCATTTGGACAAGCACCATTTCAATAAAACGGTTCTCTCCGAGATAAGGTTTATGAATTTGTTAGAAGACAATATATTTAGAATGTAATGTTTTCTAGGGGCTGGGGTTAGCTGGAGAATTGCATGGCTCAACTTCAGGGAACTGAGGCTATGCAAAGATCACATCCATGCTAACGATGGACAGCCATCGTTCAGGTGATTATACAAATAGCTTAATGACACCGTCCTGTCTCAGTCTCCCATAAAACTAATTGTTCCTCCAACAATGTCACAATCCAAGAGAAGGAAAATATTTTTAAAACATTGAAACATATTTTATTGAACTATACTCATATTATTTTTCAAGTTAAATACACAAAAATGATATGGATTTATGGTGTTCTTGTATCCTTTGATTTAATAAAGTATTCAGACTAGCAATCTTCATTATGATAAAAAGGCCGCTTTTGCTAATTGAGGTAAGATAATATAATAGCTAAAATCATCTTCTCTGTGCCAATAGAATAATGAAATTCCTCTTAAAAAGGTGAATTTCACATCTGATTTCATATTTCAATGGAGCCTCACTATGAAATTGGCCTCAGGGTTCAGACCACATGATAAGGCTATAATTATGTCTTTCTGGCAATTTCAATAATAAGATTCTTTGAACTGACTTTGTGTTGGGCCTGCCTTATGTTGAATTCAGCCCTGGAGAAACTTTGTTCTACTGAAACTTAAACACACTTTCATTTCATCCATGTTGGAATCCTTCTTCCTTCTTCCTTCTTCTTCTTTCTTCTTTTTCTTCTTCTTCCTCTTCAATCAATGTGTTAAAGAAGTGAGAGAGAATTATCATTTTTGGTACAGTTAGGGGTTTGGGGGAGAAATTCTCAAACATGGCTATCTTTTCCAGTTAATCAAAGGACTTCCAAGTATAGAAGAAAAATTTCATTACATGCTGAAAACTCCAAATCACTACTACCTATTAAAAAAAAAAAAAAAAAAAAAAAAAAAAAAGAAAGAAAGAAAAAAAAGTGAGACATCAAGCCTAGTTGTATTTGTTTCTATATTACTACTTATGACTAGATTGCAAATCACCACCCACATGAATGGATGAACTTGGTCTCGTGGCTGCTTGTAATTGACTGGTGATAGAAATGAGAAGGGTAAAAAAGAGTTTTGAGGAAAATATTTTATGACATGGAAATCCCGACACCAAAAAGCTTTCATTAGCGCCCAAATCTTGGACTGTTTTCACATGGAAAGTAGCAAAGGACAAAGTGAAATGACTATAAAAAGACGACCCGTCAAGCAAATATTTATTCTCTCTATATTTTGCTCATGGTAACCTAAACACACTGAACATGTTTTAGAAGGTTAAGATAAATTTGGGTCATGATGTTGATGTGCTTTATTACACCATATGAGATGATCAGATTAGAACTTTTTTTTTTTTTTTTTTTTGCACTGAGAATAATTCAACCTAATGTACATTCAACATTCCAATTAGTAGCAACCTCTTTAGGCTTGGAGAGTTCTAAAGCTCTTGATAATGCATTTCCGCTTGTTAACATAAGTTTCAGAACTCCCTAGGTATTTATATGAAAATTCACTTATCTTGGCCCCAGCAGTGCCTTTCAAAAGCGAGCACTGCATTTTACATCAGGGAAATTCCCAAAGATCACATAGTAACTCATGTGAGATCACAACTAAAAACAAACCTATGTGTAGCTTACATTTCAAAGACATTTCCCTTGTATTCTTAGCATGGATAATGAACCCAATCTTCTGCAAACAGTATGAGATGATCTATTCCCACTGTGCCATATTTGTCAATTCAGCAACAGCATGTTTTCCCTAAGAAGGTTAATAATATTGGGGGGGGGTAGCAATCATAGAATGGCATTGCCTACATTGTTATACCAAACAAATTAATTTAATCCATTAACATTTATTAATTGTATACTTCACTTACATTTATTAATTAAAAAATGAACCCCTGGGGTGCCTGGGTGGCTCAGTCGATTAAGCATCTGACTCTTGATTTCTGCTCGGGTCATGATTTCACTGTTCATGGGTTCGGGCCCCGCATTGGGCACTGCGCTGACAGCATTTTGGGGTTCTCTCTCGCTCTCTCTCTCTCTCTGCCCCTCACCTGCTTTCTCTCTCTACACTGTCAGCCCAGAGCCTGATGAAGGACTCCATCCCATGAGCTCTGAGCCTAAACCAAGAGTCAGATGCTTAACTCACTGGGCCACCCAGGTGCCCCCATTTCTACAAGAGCTACATTGTACATACTTGCCAAAATCAGACGGATTCCACCACCAACATCATCACCATCATCAACTAATCACAAGCTGCATTCTGTTCAAACTAATCCATCAATACTTTTAAAAGTAAAATGTCTCATTTTATCACGCTTCTTCTTCCTAAACAATTTGAAAATACAGAATGTAGATATTTATAATGGCAACACAGTGATACAGATCATCATCATATTTCTTTGCTTTACAATCTATAGTTGCAATGCTTAATTCTTTTTAATTCCATTTTCCTTTGTGGCGTTTTCATTATTTATTTTTTTCCACATGGAAAATTGCCGTGTTCTCATGATTTAGGAAATATGTTCTGGGCTGAAGGACAACATCCAGACTTCAAATTCTCAAGTATATATCTATATTATTTATCTGTTTTTTTATCTATATTATTTTATTGTTATCTATATCATTATTGTCTATATATTACTTATCTATTATTATTATTATGTATATTATTTTATTATCTATATTATTTACCTATATTATTTATCTTTCCTGCTTCAATGTAGGTAAATCTGAAACAGGTTTTTCCATCCACAGGTTCTGGGTGCACTCAGTAAGCTGGGGACAATAGATGTCTAGACAGATCAATAGATAGTTTTTCTAGGCTTAGTTAAAACACGGTCTCTATTCCCAGGACTCTATGTACTTAACCTGCTGTGAAAATTTGTTTGCTCCACCTTAATCTCCATTTAGCACCTCACACAATGTGACAGTTTCTGATGATGATGTTGGGACGGTAAAGTCCAAGGGGAATATGGCATTCAGGCAGAGCTCACAGCTCACTTCCCTTTGTCATTTTAAATTACAGTGTCAAACACTTCCTACTGTATAACCCTCAAATTTGTGTCAGAAACGGTACAAGGTGAAACCTTTCCACGCGCTTACGTTCAGTTTGTTCCAAGCGTCAGAAGGAATTTTAGAGAGAACGATTACATTACCGCCTTTATTTCTACCAGTGCAAAAAGCAGGAAGCAAACACCGCGGGCACATACCTCTGTGCTATGCAACGTCAGCCAGTTTCAGTTTCTGAAGTTGGTTACAGTTCAGCACATTCATGGTGGGATGCTCTCTGCTGATCTGAAGATCCACAGAGGAAGGACCACCCTTGGGTAAGAAGACTGTGCTCATGAGAAATGAGGCTTAATGATCTTGTGCGTCCAAGTCATTTGCCGAATGATCACTGTTTTATTTGTCGGTGGGACATTAACACTTCTTTTGTCGTGGCTGGACGTCACATAGTCACTTCGAGCCGCTTCTGCGGACTCCCTCCGCCACAGGCATGTTCAGCTTTATCAGACACCCTCTGATCAGCAAACCTCTGAATCCTCTCGATGCCCTGATTCCCTTCATTTTTTCCTCACAGAGTCTGCCAACAAGTGTCTCTTCTTACTTCCAAATATCTCACACCTGGATCTTTGTAGAAACTCCCCATTAACTACATCTTCAAATGTGATCAGATGTCCGGGAACTGCGTCAGAATAATCTGGGTGTGGGAAGTGGGTAGCATTGAGACAATATCGGTCATAATTTCGTAATTATTAAAATTGACTGAAAGCTACAGGAGTCTGTTTCACTGCTTTCTTTTGAGTATATATATTCAAAATATATAGGCACACATATATTTTGATGGTTAAAATATTGTCAGAGCTGGATATTAATTTTAGTTACTCATAAAAAAAATCAAAGTATGATTACTGTTATCCATCCCACAGATTTTGTTAGATATATATATATATATATATATATATATTTTACCTTCAGCTAAAGTCTCGTAGAACAGCAAAATTGGTAACTTTATGAGCCAGGCTGGTTTAGTTAAAATCCCAGCTTTACAACTTACCAAATGTTGGGTTTTATGCAAGATATTTTATTTCTCATGTTTTCATTTTCTTGTTATGGAAAAACGACTGTGAATAACAGCACCTACCTTAAATAGGGTTAGGAGATTTAACACCTGTAGCAAGCGTAGACACGTCCCTTCACACGGAAAGTGTTTGTTTGACACAACACGGGTTTGCCATTACCAGTTACTTGCCCAGCCTGGACTTTGTGGCAACCTATAGGTCTCTCTCATCTAAAGACAATACCTGTGGACTTTTCCTTGTGTTTTATTAATGGTGATACTAATATATTACAAGAAATTCTCACATATCACCAGTTTTTTTTTTTTTCCTTCATTTCGTTGTTATTTAGGAACGGGACAGGAGACAATCTCTGCATTTGTAGAAAAAGCAAAATGGTATGAATTATTATAGAATTAGGTTGGAGAGCATTTTTAAATATTTTAGTAGCATCCCAACACTGAATTCCCTAAGAGCCGGTTTGACGTAATTTGAATTTTTACCCTACATCTGGATTTTACCGTCCCGCTCGTAACAAGAACTTTGTCATGTGCCCTCCCAAACATATCAGTCAGCCACAGCCACAACCTCCACCGTCCTGTTCTTTCCATTTCAGTGTTTTCTGGACAGAAAGCAGCCTGGCACATGGCTGCCAGGCTCATGGAGCTCCTCATGAGAGCCAAGAAGGTCCCCAAGAGGGGTGGTGTTCCCCACAAAACACTTTTCAATCTCCGAGGGGCCTGTTGGTGTTGTGCTTTGTGTGGCTATGGGAAGAATAATTTTCCCCTCAATTTTGTAGATCCCAATGCCACTTGAATTAAAAAAAAATGATGAAGAAGATGAAGGAAATAACATTCTTTATTACCTCAATTTAATACATGTATAAACTTGATACTTTGTTTTTTTATTTTTTTATTTTTTTAAACGTTTATTTATTTTTGAGACACAGAGAGACAGAGCATGAACGGGGGAGGGGCAGAGAGAGAGGGAGACACAGAATCCGAAGAAGGCTCCAGGCTCCGAGCTGTCAGCACAGAGCCCGACGCGGGGCTCGAACTCACGGACCGTGAGATCATGACCCGAGCTGAAGTTGGCCACTTAACCGACTGAGCCACCCAGGCGCCCCATAAACTTGATACTTGAAATAGCAGTGTTTGTCTCAGAGTTCCACAAATCATCTCAAGTATACAGTGTCTTCCAACATTGGGGCACCCTGTCTCTTTATTAGGGCTCAAAATCAATCTGAGTTAGATTTAGATAAAGTGCTATTCAGCTCCATTTTTGCATAATTTCATTGCCTCTCATCTTGAGAATTCATCATCAAACTCCGTTGCCAGTCAATAAGCAAAATGGCTAATGGTTATTTATCCTCTACGCACATGGCTGTCTCATGAAGTCACCACCCGTCAATCCTGGTATTTATATATAACCTGCAGAAACATTTCCAGTAAAACTCCTAAGGGCTTAAGATCCTGGATAATGTTATGGCATACTGAAATTGAGCTTGGGAGGGCATATACCTGTTGGAATTTAGAGTTCCAAGTTTCCATTCTTCAACCCGGGCATTTTTCTGTTCTTTCAACTCGTTCAGGATTATGGAATTTCCTCTTCACATGCTTCTCTTTCGTTCTTGAAAACACAAGTCCTGTATCTCCAAAAGCACCATAATTTTCAAAACATCACTATCTTCTTCTTTTCCTGTTTATGTTAATAATATCTATGGTCTCTCTTTACTAGCTGTGACTCATAAAATAATATTTTAAACTCAACAGACAGAATTTTCCAATAAACATGCTTCTAATGAATGATCCACAGAATTGAAGAACGTTGATAAAGATAAGTGAAGGAAAGTTCTGTGTAAAAAAGCAGAGATAGGATAATTATCCCACCGTTCTGTTCTTTATTTTACTACAAATATTATCAAGGTATCATAAGTCTCTCCCTCCTTTCAAAAAGTAGCTGGGAGTGAGGATGGAGAAATGGTTACCAGAGGAAACAGACAAGACCTGGGGCATCTGTGATACATTATACCTAAAGGAAGGACACACAGTTGCATATTGCCAAAATGTTTTAGCAGCTGTGCTAAAATGTTTCACAGCCAGTGGAATCAACTTGGGCAGCCATTACATTAGTTTGCCTGCTTTTAAAAATTTTCAAAGTCCAACTGTTGCTTTATGATGGAGAAGTGAGAATTAATGCCAACGGTGTTTCTTTCAACCATTTTCCATCAATGATGATGTGAAACAGATCTGTGCTTTGTGGTTCCCTATGTACTTGTGCCAAAGTGACCCAGCTGTGCCGTGGACATCACACCAGTGTTTTAGACATTGGTGACAGCACAGCGGGAAGACCACGGTGTGTGGAGTCAGAACAACCAGCTGTATGATCTTGAGAAGATCACTCCAGTATTTTTGATCACGAAACAAGAGATTATAAATGGGAAAAATGATATACGATTGGGAAGCAGCCTGGTATGGGATGGGAGAAGTGGTAGCAGAATCAGATCAACCCTGACTGGGGCCCATTCTCCACCCCTCATCCTTCTCCAGCACTGGCTCTGTCATCTAATCTTATGAGAATGACAAAGTACCAAAGCTTTCTAAGCAATGTATTTTCTTCCTTTTTTTCTTTTCTGTGTTTTTTTTTCCTTCTATTTTTATTCTCAAGTTAGTTAACAGTGTAGTGTGGGCTTCAAGAGTAGAACTTAGTGACTCATCTCTTACATATGACACCCAGGGTTCATCCCAACAGGTGCCCTCCTTAGTGCCCATCACCCATTTAACCCATCCCCCCCCCACCCTCATCAACCCTCAGTTTGTTCTCTGTGTTTCGGTCTCTTATGGTTTACTTCCCTGTCTGTTTTTATCTGATTTTTCCTTCCCTTCCCCTATATTTATGTGTTACATTTCTCAAATTCTACATATGAGTGAAATCATATGATATCTGTCTTTCTCTGACTGACTTATTTCACTTAGCATAATATCCTCCAGTTCCATCCATGTTGTTGCATTTGGCAAAAATTCATTCTTTTTCATTGCTTAGTTGTATTCCATTGTATGTATTGCATATATTGTGTATATACCACATTTTCTGAATCCATTAATCAGCTGATGGACCCATTTGGGCTCTTTCTATAATTTGGCTACTGTTGATAATGCTGCTATAAACATGTGCCCCTGTGAATCAACACTCCTGTATACTTTGGATAAATTCTTAGTAGTACAATTTCTGGGTTGTAGTGTAGTTCTGTTTTTAATTTTTTGAGGAATTTCCACACTGTTTTCCAGAGTGGCTGCACCAGTTTGCATTCCCACCAACCATGCAAGAGGGTTCCCCTTTCTCCACTTCCTCACCAGCATCTGGTATTTCCTGAATTGTTAATTTTAGCCATTCTGACCAGTGTGGGGTCATATCTCATTGTGGTTTTGATTTGTATTTCCCTGGTGATGAATAAAGTCACAGGAAATAAAAATCAATTTACAGGAATTGGTTGCATTTCTATACACAAATAATGAAGCAACAGAAAGAGATATTAAGGAATCTATTCCATTTATAATTACACCCTAAACCATAAAATACCTAAGGATAAACCTAACCAAAGAGGTGAAATGTCTTTATTTTGAAAACTGTAGAAAGCTATGAAAGAAATTGAGGAAGACTCAAAGAAATGGAAAAACATTCCATGTTCATAAATCAGAAGAACAAATATTGTTAAAATGTCAATAATACCCAAAGCAATCTACATATTCAATGCAATCCTTATTAAAATGGCACCAGTATTCTTCACAGAGCTGGAATAAACAATCATAAAATTTGTATGGAACCATAAAAGACCCCAAATAGCTAAAGTAATGTTGAAGAAAAACAAACAAACAAACAAACAACAACAAAACAATGCATCACCATCCCACACTTTAACCTGTATTACAAAACTGTAATCATCAAGACAGTATAGTATTGGCACAAAAACAGACACATAAATCAATGGAATAGAATAGAGAACCCAGAAATTTACCCACAGACATATTGCCAACAAATATTCGACAAAGCAGGAAAGAGGATCCAATGGATAAAAGAGAGTCTCTTTAGCAAATGGTTCTGGGAGAACTGGACAGCAACATGAGGAAGAATGAAACTGGACCACTTTCTCACACCATACACAAAAATCAATTCAAAATGGATGAAAGACCTAAATGTGAGACAGGAAAACATCAAAGTTTTACAGGAGAAAACAGGCAGCAACCTCTTTGACCTTGGCTGCAGCAACTTCTTACTTGACATGTCCTTGGATACAAGGGAAATAAAAGCAGAAAGCAACTACTGGGACCTCATGAAGATAAAAAGCTTCTGCACAGTGAAGGAAACAATCAACAAAACTAAAAGGCAACCAATGGAATGGAAGAATATATTTGCAAACAATGTATCAGATAAAGGGCTAGTATCCAAAATCTATAAAGAACTTAACCCCATTCAACACCCGAAAAACAAATAACCCAGTGGAGAAATGGGCAGAAGTCACCAAAAGACGCTTTTCCAAGGAAGACATCCAGACGGCCAACACACACATGAAAAGATGCTCAATGTCAGTCATCATCTGAGCAATACTTTTCTTACCTTTAAAGTAAGAATAATAGCATCTACTTCACTGGGTCACAAAGGTGAAATGGGGGAAGGTGAAATGGGGGCATGTGAAAGCACCTAGAAAGGCAACAGGCACATTACATGCTTTCTCTGAGCACATTTTTCCTCACCTTAAAGTGAGACACGTTCTACTGTGTAAGAGTGCGCATTAGGAGGTAACCACAAACTTAATGCAGAATGCATGAATGCATTATGTTCCAGTTTTGGAGGTCAGAATCGTGAAATTGTTCTCACTGGGCTAAAATTAAAAGTCTGCAATTTTTCTGGATGCTCTGGGAGGAGAATCCATGTCGTTCTTTTCCCATCATTCAGAGTTTCTTCTAGTCCTTTCCTCATAGCTTCGTTCTTCCATCTTAAAAGCCAGCAACGTTGGACCAAGAATTTCTCATGCTTCCTTCTCTTTAACTTTCCTTCTTCTGTCTCCATTTTCCACTTAAAAGGACCCCTGTGAGGACATTGGCTTCACCCAAATAATCCAGGACGATTTCCCCATCTCAAGGTCAACTGATCAGCAACCTTAATTTCATCTATAAGCTTACTTCTCCTTTGCCATGTAACATGGCATATTCCACTTCTCAGGGCCATTATTCTTCCCACTGCTTACTGGAAAGGACCAGAAGGCTTCCTTTGAAAGATGCCTTTTGAGTTTCCCTGTGTAGGATAATTTTATAAGGCAGAAGAGGAGGGGAAAGGGCAGGTGAACTAGAAGAAACGGTGTGAAGAAGACAGGGACACATGAGGAGTACCATGCATGACATGCTCTGGGAAGGCTGAGATCTGATACAATTAGACCCGATTGCATCATACCTGAATCCATTAAGGAGAATGCTGTCGACAGGTAGAGAATGGACCTTTAGAACTTGAAAGAAGTTTCTCAGGAAAGGGGATGGTTAATACAAAATGAGCTCAAGAGCACAAACAACAACAACAAAAGATGAGTCTTGGCAACAATGGTAGAGGTGACTTTGAGTTGGAAACACCTGGAAGAGTTTACACGTTTGGAGTCGATTAGGACAGACAGAGAAAGAAGAGGACTGAGGAGCTAGAAATGCTATATATTGCAGAGATGGAATGGTGATAAACCATGAATTTTATTAGAAATAAGAAATGGAGGAAAGGACAGACTCCAAGGCACAAATGATATTTTTAGTTGTATGGCCCCGTGAAAAGTATGACATAATTAGGAACAGAGGAGGAAGAATACATTTGGAGAGTAGGAGTAAAGAAAGTTAAAAAAAAATAGCATGTATGTGGAATTTGAAAAAATCCAAATCCAGGTCGATATGCTAATACTGTTACTATAAAATACAGGAATCGTTTTTGAAAATTTTTCAATCATTTGATTCGGGGTACCCTGCTGTACTTTTTCATGCAAATTAAATCAACCTGCTTCCCGCTACCAGAGGAGCCTCACACCCACATGTGACCAGCCATTCCTCTGCCTAAATCCTTCTAATGGCTCTTCATTAATCACATAATTAAATGCAAGCTTTTTAACCTGACATAAAAGCCCCTTTTGATGTTCTTTCAGAATCACGGGAATCCTTCCAAGGAAACCAAAACGTTGATTTTTATACAAAGAAAAGGTGGGTTGGAAGCATAGGCACGAAGCCTTGATGTCCAAATTTCTGGCTTTCTCTGGGAGCGGAGATCTATAGGCAAAATGGAAAACTAGCTGCCAACTAAAAAATTACATTAAAAAGCTCTCTGTCCAAGAAGTCCCAGCACGTTATTTACAGCAAACACTTCTGTGTAATTCTGACTGTTCAAGCCCTCTCATCCTTCTAAATGAGCATGAATGAATAAATCATCTCCAACAAATCACCAAATTTACTTTCATGATGCAAAGCCATGAGACAGGAGGATAATGACATGTTTCCACTCGGTCCACGATCAGACGTAATACGCTAGGCTGAGAAGTTGCGTTTTAAGCCACCCTGAAAAACCAAATGGTTCTTATCTTCTTGATGCCTTTATACATGCTTTGGTCAGGTTGCTTTGGTTGCATTATAAAGAAAAACACATGGGTTCTGATGAGCTTGAGAGAAAAAAAAATACCTAGCAACTATGTTACACCTATTTCATTTTTTATTTTATTTTTTTTTTATAAAACATTGCTTATGGCCTGAAGACCTTGTAATGCATCTCCCACGTACAATGAAAAAAGAGAGAGAGAGGTAGAAATTGAAGAGTTTCACCTTGATAAAATCTCATCACCAGACAGGGCAGAAGTATGACAATATCTGATATGTAATCTTATCCTTCTTGACAGTTATATGCAGTTTTGAAATAGAGGTACATCGAGATATTGAGCCAGTCTGATCAAAGATTTTTAAAATATTCCTTGGTAGGCTATTTAAATCCTTTTCTTTCTGGTGTTACTTTAGGACCTAGATTCCTTTTAGACTTAATATATGTATTTGGAAGACTAAAACAGTACAGATCAAAAACACTGAAACAGTGGTTTGTTAAACGTCAGACTCATGTTAATGCGAGCAATTAGGGAACCGCTAATTAGCTAATTCCTATGCATTCTGAAACACAGAAGTGTATTATTAATTGATCAATTAATGCTTCAGCATATTTTTCTTGACTCTACCTTGATTTGTAGTTAGCATATTCATTTAATTGATCATTTATATTTAATAACAATACACAGTAATGCAGGGTTATAATGAAATCACAATTCATGGGTATCAGGAGAATATGTTTGCATCTTGTATTTTTAATTGCTTTAAAATATTGTATCTACAACAAACTTGTAAAACATAATTACACAAAATACATTATTTCAAAAATAACTGAGGGAATATGGAAACAAAATATCTTTTCTTTATGATCTTCATAAACTCTAACACCTTGAATACGGAAACCATACTAATTTTGCAACTCCAGCATCTAAATGGATTTTAGGAGCATAAATATCTTCCTTGTTATTTCCTTTACATCTTACTGATGTATCTTGAGGCCACATCTTCTTGAAAACCAGTGCTCTTGGAAAAACGTGAGGTACAGATGTGCAGAATCCATTGGTTAAAGAAAGGAAGGGAACGTGGCCATCTCGTACGGAACAGAACTTCATGAGGAGGCGCCTACATCTGATCAAACATTCAGTGACTAAGAGGCAGCCACAGAATGACGCCACGTTCAGTATTCAAAATTGAAGAATACATTCAGTACGACTGTACTAGTTTCTGATGGGCTGCTGTAGCCAAGTGCCACAGACTGGGTGGCTTACGCAATATACATTTATCATCTCACAATTCCGGAAGCCACACGTCCAAAGTCAAGGTGTCAACAGGATGGATTCCCTCTGAGGCTCTGAGGAGGCATCTGTTCCAGCTCTTTCTTTTGGCTTCCGGTGGTTTGCTGGCTATCTTTGTGTTCCTTGGCTTGTAGAGGCATTAGCCAAATATTTGTCTTCATGTTCATATTGTATTCTCTCTGTGCACCCGTCTGTCTTTGTGTCCAAACTTGCCCTTTTTATAAAGACACTGGATAAAAGGGGTGAGGACCCACCCTAATGACTTCATCTTTACTGATCATCAACAGAGACCTATTTACAAATGAACTATTGGAGGTTAGGACTTCAACGTCTTCCGAAGGGACACAATTCAACCCATAACAACAACTCTAATGTTTTAGATAATTATACGAAAACATATCCTCAAAAATATATCTGTGAAAATATTAGCTTTCCTGTGGTATAAAGTAAGGGTTTCATTATATGGTTCTTTTCTTTGGAAATCTTCCTCAGGTCTTTGAGCAGATCTCACGTTGTTCCTGTTTTAGAACCGTCGCATAGACACCCACACTGAGCTCTAAATAGACTTTGGATATTAAAGTAACTAATTTTGCCTCCAGAAGGATATAATCTTTGGAAAGATTTTTTTTTTTTTTAAGTTAAGGCTTAGCAAACCTATTGTGGAAAAAAAAATCCCATCCCAGAAACAGAAATCCGTCAGAATTATAATTTATGAAATAGATTAGAAATACATATCAAAATATCAAAACTAAGAATGAGAAATTATCATTATTATTTTGAGACATTGTTATGAGTGGATTGGTTTGTATAGAGCGACGTACTTCCTAGGGATTTAATCTGCTTCATTATTTTTTCCTTAAAAGTCACCACCCCAGATAATCACCATGGAAACACTGAGACCCGCTTAATAACCCCACCCACCCCACCATCATCCATACATCTGTAACCTTGGAAGCACCCTGCTTCCTACATACCTACATAGTAAATGAACAGTAAATGGTCTCATAAACAGCAAATAGTCTGATATTTTGCATGAACTGAGAAAATCTGACTGCATATAATGGAGCCTCATAACTTGGTTGGGAAAGGTCCACTCAATGAATTCAGAACAGTAGTATAAAACCAAATTTCAGAAGAAGAAAAGGAGGAGAGGGACACATTTTCAATAAAGCATGACCACGCCCCTCTGCCCCCTTCTCTCTCTTTAGGACATAGCTCAAACATGGCGTACACGGTTTCCACTCACATGCCATCATTCAGAACATTCTCAAAGCCAGTTCGGTCCCAAGGAAGCTGAGAAGTACAGGTAATCCCAGGCTGCCAGAGGTCAGGTCACATGTAGATCCATCAAAATACAGGAGGGGAGGCCCCACAGAGGGGGCAGCCAGCACATTCCCCCAACTAAGATATGTGTGTAAATGCATCACCATTGACTATGGCTAGCTAATGTCATACCGTTCACTCACCGTGACGGTGTCTAGGCACAGCTGGGCCAGACTGGGGCCTCTATCTTCAGAGGCTGCTCTTTCTGGCATTTTGTTAGATATCGCCAACGTTGAACAGAAACTGGGTTCAATTTAACGCAAAATCATTGAAATTTGTTGTTGTTGTTCTGTGATGGCAATTGAACTGATCGTGCCAAGGAAGGCACGCAGAGGGAAAGCGATCCCCACGGCAAGAGGTCTGGGAGAGTGGGCTCTTGGCCACACGCCCTTCTGAGGACCATGATGGACAGCTTCTGAAGTGAAAAGAGATACTATTAAGAATGCCGTGGTGTGGGGCGCCTGGGTGGCTCAGTCGGTTAAGCGGCCGACTTCAGCTCAGGTCATGATCTCGCGGTCCATGAGTTCGAGCCCCACGTCGGGCTCTGGGCTGACGGCTCAGAGCCTGGAGCCTGCTTCTGATTCTGTGTCTCCCTCTCTCTCTGCCCCTCCCCCGTTCATGCTCTGTCTCTCTCTGTCTCAAAAATAAATAAAACGTTAAAAATTTTTAAAATAAATGAATAAATAAAAGAGTAACTGCTTTAAAAAAAAAAAAGAATGACGTGGCCAAATGCAAAGCATAAATTGCAAAGACAGGGGGGGAGAGAGAGACAAGCCTCCTTCATTTCCCATATGAAAGCATTAGAGACAGAGTTATCGCTGGTACCTCTCTAGGGAGTAATTTGATCAACGCTCAGCTGTGACCTTTTCTATATGAAATAGGCAGCATGTTTGCTTTATGATTTCTTAGAGTCTGTTAGTGAGGAAGTCACACACACACTCTATTCATAATGTGATGAGACTTATTTGAGGTTGTTTCCTCAACATGAAATATAATGCATATTTCATCATGAATCCATTCTTACCATTAAAATGCCATTTTAAATGATGTATCAGCAAATGTATTCAGGATAATTTTATGCTAGTAGGAGGTGATTTAGAGCACTAAACGGTATAGGCTTAAATAGCTAACACTGAAAAAATGGGACTTGCGTGAGAAGTGCATCAAAATTTCTATACGGTCTTATTACTCAAATAGGAAATGTACATTATTCAATTAGCAGCTTTAATATCATTTCAACAACACCAGTAAAATGCGCTTTTGAATAAGGCTAGCAATATGGAAATAAGATTTAATATAGAAAAATCTATGGATAAAATACCCTTCCCATTTGTTTTAGGAGCTCCCCCCCTCCACACACACAATATTTTTCATTTTGTCACATATGGTTTGTTATTATAGCAACAAAAAGAACAAAAACATAACTTTTTCAAACTTTTCATTTTTTTCCGCATATCACAGGACTTACACCAGAAGATACAACTGATAATGCTTGAAAACTCGTCATCAATCAAATCAGTGAGAAGTGGCTAAGCCATCCGTTTGAGAAGCCAAATAACAGATAAACCTCTTTTTTCTTTGTTTTATATAGAGCTAGTTATGCTAAGTATAGAGGGAGGTAATCATATCTATATTCAAATGTTGAATATTGTACACGTCTGATTCTTCTGCAAGTAAAGTTTTCTGAATATTGTCTCTGACAAATCTAATTTCCCACATCAGTGTGTATGTTTCCAATAATGTTAGGGGCACCTGGGTGGCTCAGTAGGTTAAGCGTCCAACTTCCGCTCAGGTCATGTTCTCATGGTTCCTGAGTTCGAAACCCTTATCAGGCTCTGTGCTGACAGCTCGGGGCCTGAAGCCTGCTTCGGATTCTGTGTCTCCCTTTCTCTCTGTGCCCCTCCCCTTCTCACATTCTCTCTCTCTCTCTCTCTTTTAAAAATGAATAAACATTAAAAATGTAACATAAAATTATAGTGGCGTTACACCTAAATGTGTAGCCTGAGTTTTGTAGATATTACTCCATAAAAATGTGGTTATGTTGGGAATGAACATAAAGAAAATTAAAAGCAATAAACAAATTAACAAAGCTATTGGGTACATAGTGCAAATTAATCTCTAGTGCAAGAAATCCTAAAGAGCAAAATGTGAAAAAAATGTGCATTTTAATAGTATTATAATTATTAGTAACCAGCCAAAGAAAAGGAAACACAGTTGATAAAGTAGAAAACTTTCTTGTCCTCTGTGCTACGAAAATAGCATAGATGCTGGGAGCCTGTCTACTTCATATGAATTTAGGAAAAGGCTCATAGTTTGCTGGAAGCTCCTTTGCCGTGCGTGGTAAAAACATGTTGTGGTCGCTTGTTTTCTTTCTTTTTTCTTTTCCCTCAAAAACAGTCAATAATCTTACTTTATCAATGGGTCTTTGAGATTCTGTGTTCTTTTGTTTTTATTTATTTTTTTAATGTTTTTATTTATTTTTGAGACAGAAAGAGAGACAGAGCACGAGCGGGGGAGGGGCAGAGAGAGAGGGAGACACAGAATCCGAAGCAGGCTCCAGGCTCTGAGCTGTCAGCACAGAGCCTGATGTGAGGCTCGAACTCACGGACTGTGAGATCATGACCTGAGTTGAAGTCGGGGGCTCAACCGACTGAGCCACCCAGGCGCCCCGAGATTCTGAAAGGACAACATAGATGCTGACGTCTCTGCCAACATGCAAATGTTACAGGAAAAAGGGACGTTTTCGATGTAAATCAAACTGGGCAAAATTCTATCTTGAATAACGATGCCTCATGAAATAGAAAAGGAGTATTCTTGGTTGCAACACTTTGAAGGGGCTGACAGTCATGCCTCTTTTGAAGACAAGCATGTGGGGGTCTCATGCCTATGCCCCTTTTAGTTTCACGTAATTTAGGAACCAGTAAAACAGATGAAGCATTTGGAACCTAACTTGTTTTGGGACCTAACTTGTTGCTAAATGGAAGAGGTGTCTGCGTATTGAACAACGTTCCATATACGTACTAGATACATTTCGGATTTCATCGTGATTACCATGGGGAGGTGGAAAGCACTTTTCCTGTGGACAAATAACACCATCAGAGTGAGAAGGCATTATACCCCAGATGCTTTTTCAAATGTAGTCACTGATCCGGAACCAAAATAATGGCTCTCAAGATCAATAATGACAAAGGAAACGGTGTCTGTGTGTTAGAACTAGCCAGTGCTAGCAGTAAGATTTCATGGTCTATATTGATTTGGGAAGTACATCCCATTGTGGCTATTTAAATAAATATCTCCTTATCTATACAGTTTTATTGATACATACACAATCCTGCCTTCCCTCACCCCCACCTGCTTCTGGCTGTCCTTTTAGTGAAACTGATTGAGCATGTATTAACTAAAAAGTATCATGCTGTCTGAAAAAATAATATACAAAAAAAAATTATGGGAGAGCATGCTAGGGAAACATGGTAACGTTCAACAAAATTCTGCATAATTGTTCATGTAATATGTTAGTATCTTCTCAAATGTATTAATACTTGTACTTTTGAAAATCAAACGGAAAAAACTCAAATGGAAAAGCTACTGTGTATCTCTTTCTGAAATACAAAACCTCTTCATTTTAATTCTTTTCTATTAATACTATCTTAAAAATCCTTTTACTGGGGTTAGTAAATTGCAGAATAAAAACTCCGTAACTGAAAAATTAAAAACAAATTACATTTTAGAAAGTGCCCATTGACAGAGGGAGAGTTGGTACAGCTTCATTTTCAAGATCAATGCCAGGAAAGTCTGCAAAGTTCTGAGACAGCTGGCTGTCTTCATTTATCCAAGTTGTCACGTAATTAGATGGATGAATATATAAATGGAAATTGTAGCACCACAACACCCATATCCTAGCAGACGGTATAGGCTTCCTTAGTTGTGAGAATATCTATATCGAATTTATTTTATTTAGATTTATAAATCTATTAGCAGCAGTATGCAAAAATGGTTTTGAGCAAAAGAATTGGGGTGAAAACTGACCCGAGTTTGAATACTCAGCTTTCCTATTTTTTTCGTTTGATAAACGTTTACCAAGTGCCTACCATGAGCCCCACACTCTTCAAAGTGTAGAAATCAGCCATTGAGGAAACAAACAAATTCTGCGTTCTCGTGGTATTTTCAGTCTTGTGTGGGAAAGAATGAATAAAGAACTCAATACATTAATTTATAATATATTTCCAGTGAGTAAAAAAGTAGCATGAAGAGAAAAGAAAAAAAAAAAGAGTAAAGAGAGAGAAAATGGTGGCATATCTTCTCTTTTCTATAGGATGCTCAGGTCTGATTGAATGACTTTGAAAGAACAAACAAAGCAAAGTCTTGAATGGAATGAAGGGTTCACCTGAGACAACAGTGTTGTAGGCATGGGGAATGGCACCGGTGTGAGTGTGCTTGTGTTGTCCGAAAAGCAAAGAAATCAGTGCACTGAGGGGCTGGGGGAAGGGAGAGGATGGGAGTGAGAGAGTGCGTGGGGAGCTGGCCCTTTGAACCCCCAGAGGCTAGGGTGAGGACTGGCCTTTTATTCTTAGTGTCTAGTGTCATATGCAGTCATGGGAGCGGCCAAGTAGGGTAATAACACGGTCCGATCTATTTTAAAAGATCCTGTGGCTGCTGTGTAGGAACGAGGGTCTAAGTAAACAGTGGGATTCATTGGGAGGAGGCCTTCTGACCCTGCAAGAGGGGCCGATGGCTGGGACACAGTGGCAGTTGCGAGCCAACGCTCAGGAAGTTGATTGAAGATGTATTTTGAGAGTTTACGCTATTGTTATTCAGTTTTGGTTATTTAGAAACAACTGAAGAAGAGTCAAGTTTGACTTTTGACTTTTGGCTTTTGCCTGGAGCACCGGAGTGAGTGAAGCTGCTTTCACTGGTATCGGCATACTTGCGAGCTAAATGGGTAGATTTTTCTACCTGTCCCAAGCGCGACATCTTCATTTGGAAGAAGTGGGAGCAGAGATAGTGAGCTCACAGGGTTTGTCAGTCTTGATTCAGATAATACATCCGAGACAGTAAGGACAGAGGGTGGCAAATAGTAAGCACCTAACACTTACTCTAAGGAATCATGATGGAGCACTGTACCTTTCTTCAATCCGGCCGTCAGTGCTCTCGGATTCTCTCCTCTCCTCTCCTCCCCCTTCCCCCTTCCCTCCTCCCCTTCCCTTCTCTCCTTCTCCCTCCTCCTCCCCTCTCCTCCCCCCCTCCTCTTCTCTTCTCTTCTCTTCTCCTCTCTTCTCCTCTCTTCTCTTCTCCTCTCCTCTGCTCTCCCCTCCCCTCCCCTTCCCTCCCCTCTTCCCTCCTCCCCTTCCTTCCTCCCTTCCTCTCTCCTCCATCCTTCCCTTCCCTCCCCTTCTCTTCTCTTCTCTTCTCTTCTCTTCTCTTCTCTTCTCTTCTCTTCTCTTCTCTTCTTTCTCCTCTCCTCTCCTCTCCCCTCCCCCTTCCCTCCTCCCCTCCCTGCCCCTCCTCCTCTCCCTTCCCCTCCCCTCTCTTCCCCTCCTCTTCTCTTCTTCTCTCCTCTCCCCTCCCCCTTCTCTCCTCCCCTTCTCTCTCCTCCTCCCCTCCCTTCCCCTCTCCTCCCCTTCTCTTCTCTTCTCTTCTCTTCTCCTCTCCTCTCCTCACCTCTCCTCTCCCCTCCCCCTTCCCTCCTCCCCTTCCTTCCTCCCTTCCTCTCTCCTCCTCCCTCCCTTCCCTCCCCTCCCCTTCTCTTCTCTTCTCTTCTCTTCTCTTCTCCTCTCTTCTCTTCTCTTCTCTTTTCTTCTCTTCTTTCTCCTCTCCTCTCCTCTCCTCTCCTTTCGTCCCTTCTTTCTCTTCTCTTCTCATCTGTCTCTCCAGAAGATTCTCTGCCTCCTTCTCACCATAAGAAGGATTCTTGCTCATGGATGGGTTGAGGGGTAGTTTTACAGCTGGATTTCTATGAATACACTCTAGTACTCTGGGAGCATCAGTGAATGTCAAATAGCGTTAAGACACACTTCACAATCTTCTCTTTCAAACTCCAGGTCCACTTTGTACTTACTACTACTAATCATAGCTAACTTCTATTTTGTATTCTCCATTTCAAACGCGCTTTAGAATAGAGTGTAATTCTCCAAGTATTGCTGTAAGAAATATTTCTTCGTAATTACAGTAAACAAGCAAATGCGAAACAAAAACAAAAACAGGCTGAGAGTTAAAGTACCCACAGGGTGACCGCCTTGGGGAAACTAACATTAGTCTCACAGCTGATAATGGGAAAACATTGGCTTAACATGCTTGCTCACTGCGAATGCTGCACTTTCCCCACTGTCTGCTCACTTCTCCAGGAATTACATAACTGCTCTTGGCCTCAAATAATAAAGAAGATCTGAAAAAATAGGAAGCTATTTGGCTTTCTGAGATTTGGAATTATTTGGGGATACAATCACTCCCCAAGGTATTGATTCGCCTCAAAAGTAAAGAATGAAGTCAGCAAAATCCCCCTTCATTATTCCCATCACTGTTGTTTTTACCTGGGGTTTTCTTTGTTCTGTTATAAAGATATATTTCTTTCCAGGTACTCAGAGAATTCATTTTTGGCCTCGAGTAAACAAGTAGATGGTTATAGGGGACTCTTTTTAGCATCAAAATCTACAGGAAACCATAAATCATTTGTATGGGAATGCACTTTAGATATAAGATGGCTTATATATTTTTCAAAGATTTAATTATTTAAATGAAATGATCTGACAATTATGATGAAATGAAATTATTGGGCAAATGAAATTATTAAATCATTATTGGACAATTATTTTCCTTGCCAGGCACCATGCTGATCATTCTAAATAGTCTTAACCAAGCAGGGTAAGAAGTAACAATACACCACTATAAGTGTTGGTCTAGGTGCTCATGACAAAATATGAAATAAGACCAGTCCTTGCCCTCAAAGAGCCCCCAGTTTATAACAGATACTATGCCCCTGCTAGACAGCTTTTTCTAAATTCTACCCAATAGTTGAGCTTCCCAAGGAAGCCTTGAGGCAATCAGAAGGCGTTGGTATTCAAGCATCTCGCCTTTTCCCTTCATCTTGTCTGATTCATATGGCTTGCCAGATGTCCTGGAAATGCCCAAAGGGCCGAGGATGGGTTCCCACCATCTGGAAATGGTCCTTTGTAATATTGCAACAACACCACCTCCCCTCTCCCTATACCCATATCAAAATCAACCACAACAGCTGCATGTTCAATTATTCAGGCTTTGTAAGTACTCTTTAATTACCACTACACACCATCTATTAACCCAATAAGCACAAAATCACGCTCTGTAGTTATAGTTATAACTGAACCAGATATGGGACGTATCTGCATTGTTTATTTTTTCTTCAGGACTTGTAAATACACCTTTAAAAATAATGCAAAGGTCTCTAACTTTCAAATTTAACTTGGCACTTGTAACCGCTTATTAATTTATAGTATAAATTTAATTCATAACTATCTCTGTGATTTAAGTGAAATATCTTGAATTTTATCGTCCTTTGTATGATTAAGCTCATAGTTAAAAATAGGGAATATACAACAATGCTTAGGGAGATAGGAAAGAAACTTAGATGGCCTAACAATCCGAAACAGTTGTGACTTCCGTGCTAAGAATTTATGTGGGCTTTTGCACATGTGGAAGAATAAAAAGTAACCTTGCCACGACAGTCACCGTGATACATTATACCCTCTTTGGGGAATTAAAAAAAGGCCTTCATAAAGAAGAGCACTGCCCAAATATATGCAGGTTACTTTAAGTGTAACAAGGAAAGTATTTAAAAATAATATTTTCAGAGATGAAAAATGATTTCAGTGAAAATGGTCTCTTCCTTAAAATGGTTAAAAACACAACTAATAAATGACTATATTTATCGGTACTAGACAATTTAAAATCTTTCACTAATTACTAAGAAACATCACCTCATAATATAAGTTTTTCAGCACAATTTCGCATGAGAGTTTGACAATAATTTCACTGTGCGAATATGTAACTACTCACGATGAGGCTGAAGTAAGGTTTCTCTAGGAAAAATGTCTTCTATTGGCTAATAAGTAGACATTTTTTTTTCTTTTTTTTTTTGTTCTACTGTGGCTCTTGAGGGTTTTCTCTTTCTTTTATCCTTTTGTCTGTACTGTGCAACATTTATGCTGCTTAGCATTTTTTTTTTTTTTTTACTTTCCTAGTTGCCATTTCTTAGTAAATGGGGTCATCAAATTTCTGTCACATGACACCATTAATCACCTAACACCAGCTCATGGTAAAAACAGCATTTATCTCCTGTTGGTCAGTTTTATAAAAGGCGGGAGTAAATTCTGGAAATACGTCTTAGCATCTTAATACGTGTGTTTTTAAATCTTTTTAAATAAAATATTAAGATAAACTAAGTTTAGAATTAAGTTTTAAGAAAATGAAATAGGCACTCAACATAGGATATTGTCCAGTTTGCTCAGAACTTAAATTTGGCCCTGGCGATTGTTTGAGAATGGAAAACGTAGTAGGCTAGAAAATGGCTCCCAAAGGTATCAGGCCATAATCCCTAGAAGCTGTAAGTGCCACCGTGGATATCTTCAATTATTTAGGTGTGTTTTAAATGTAATCCCATTTACCCTGACAAGAGGGAGGCAGGATTACCCGTCACACAGAGAAGTTGAAGATCGAATAGAGAGAACTTCGACTATGTTGGCCTTGAAGACTGGACAGACTGAGTCATGAGCCAGGAAATAACCAAAAACGTGGAAGAGGCCAGGAGCGGATTCTCCTTAGAGCCTCCGTAAGGAGCCCGGGTCGGCCACCTTGACTGTGGAATTCTGCACTCCAAAATTGTGAGGGGATAAATTTCTGTTGGTGTTGGCCAGCGGGTCACTGAATCTGAAACAGGCTCTGGACTCTGAGCAGTCAGCACAGAGCCCGACGCGGGGCTTGAACTCATGAACCATGAGATTTGTTACAGCAGGAAGCAAGCCCAGCTGAGAGCGTCAGGGAGTAGCCATATACTACTGTGTTCATTTAAAGACAGCAGTGTTCTGAGGTGTTTATTTGCTCCTGCAGGCCTAAAGACATTTTCTCTCCTATGCCACGTATCTTTTCTCCTCCATCTCATCTTCTCTTTGCTTACGTCTCTGTTCGCACCATCACAGAGGTCTATCCTGATGTGACCAGAGGCCTCCAGTGTAGCCTGGTAAGATGTCACCTCGGTTACATCTTGTTACCTCTCTGTAGCTATACTTCCTCCAAAAGTTGCTCGGTTATGTCCACCCCTGCTCAAATCTAGGGTTAGACAGGCTGGCTGGGATCTTCCTTGACCAATAGGTGATGGAGGCCAGGGTATAAATGCCCTGCTCTTCCCTATTTTGTGGAAAAACTTCTAGAGTGCACTGTTCTTGCCAGGTCCCCCTGGGTCTGAGACCCTAGTGCCCACAGCAGGAATGAAATCAGTAGCAGAACTTTGATCAGCCATTTCTCCTTCTCACTTTCCCTTTCTCACTCTGCCACTCCTGTTCTGTGACCTTAATTTTTTAAAATAAAAGATTCAGGGGTACCTGGGTAGGTCAGTCAGTTACGTGTCTCACTTCGGCTCACGTCATGATCTCATGGTTCATGAGTTCGAGCCCCACGTCGGGCTCTGTGCTGACAGCTCAGAGCCCGGAGCCTGTTTCGGATTCAGTGTCTCCTTCTGTCTCTGCCCCTCCCCTCCTCAGTGTTGTCTGTCTTTCTCTCAAAAATAAATAAACGTTAAAAATAATTTAAAAACAATAAAAACCATAAACAAAATAAAAGATTCCCACCCAATTCTCAGCTTCATCTCTGCACCTGGATGGAATCACACATAAGGCAACTGGAATAGCAGCAGGTGGCCATGGACAAAGACGGAGAGAGGTGTTCGGGGATTGGAACGCTCGCTGATCCCGTAGCCATGGGGACCCGCTGTTGGTGGCGTGGGGTAGAAGTCTGGTCCGGCAGGCCACAACACCACAATCACAGAGCTCTTAAGGCTGGTGGCTTGAACTGAGGCGGGAGTTTTCAACTTCCCAGCCAATAGTCAGCGCAGGAATGGACAGTGAACGGACTTCTTAAATGGCTTTGAAACCTGCAAAATAGAAAATGGCTGGCTCAGTTGAGCCCTCAATTCAAAGCAGATGATGAAGATCAGAAACCTCCACGACATCATTCAAAAGGCCCTTGTCTCCTGCAGCCACATGACAGAAAGTGCTGAAATCAGGTCCCAGATTTAATTGGAAGGATGGCAAAGATATAAGCACAACACTTCATAGGTCTCCCTAGCTACATCAAAGGCACTGATAAGGTAAGACGGGGGCCCTAGTGTGCAAGGGGCACACTACTAGGGTGGGCAAATCTGAAAATCTCCAATTGCCTCCAGTTGTCACTGAGCTCCCTTTCTGTTGGTGGAAGAGAGCTTCCTCTCTTCAGGTGGCAGTCATGTATGTAAAGAGTTGTCCTAACAGATGTCTTACAAGATGACCTTTGTTCTTCGTAGTCTGTCCAATCTTTTCACCTTGCCACTTGACCGAAGGTTGGCAAAATTTTTCTGTCAACAGCAAAACTATATCTATTTTTGGCTTTGTGGGCCAAAAGGCAAAGATGGATATCATGATGTGGTCATTTCTGTAGCCATTTAAAAATGTTAAATCCACATTTAGGCCACAGGCCACACAGAAACAGGCAGCAGATGGGATTTGGCCTCTGGGTCATAGTGTGCTGACCACTGATCTCAACCTGTTCATTTTCAAACTTTAGACTCCATCAGAGTCACTTAGAGGACTTAACAAGATCATTTCCAGGACCCAACCCCAGAGTAGGTCTTGGGTCGGCGGAGAGCTTGCATTTCCAATAAGTTCCCAGGTTTTGCTGACAGTGCTGATTGGAAAAATCACTGGTCTAGATGGAGAAGATTAAATATTAATCTGTGCAAGGGAACAGGGTCCTGATTCTGAGAGGGAAAAGATGTATGTAGCTAATATGAACCAGGAGGCATGCAACGCAGCATGTTTTAGGGTGCTATCGGGGTTGCTGACCGGGGTATAGAACATAATGCTGGAAAGAGGAGAATATATTGATATGGGTCACTTGAAGTCAATTTACTAACTCCGGCTTGGATATCCCAGGCAGAATACTTGATGTGGGTCCTAATCAGCTGTTTGTATTATTTCTTGAAGCTCGGACGTGACTGTAAGCTACGGAAAAATGGAGTAATGATGTTGAAAACATTTTTATATATTATTGAAACAAGGCTCAAGAGGCAAGCAGGAAGATATTTGCTTTGCTCTATCACGTGAGACCAGAGGACCCACCAGTGGTCACTCATTTTACTCTGACAATCTAGAATTTACTGGTGTGGGGGCCAGCCACATCATTGAGCCCTGGCTAAGGTTCATTTAAAGTGAGTCCGATGGGACCACACGTCTCCATGTGGTCACTTCCCAACCCGTGTGAGCATAATTGTGGATACTCTCCGCAGCTGATTGGGAACCAACTCACTTCCTTTGGTTCCCTGACCTCTGGAGTGACTTAATATGGTGGGAAGACCATGGGGAAATCCCTGAAGCTTTCTGTCCCCAGGCAAGGTGGCACAGCAGAAATAATACTACATCTCAGGAGAAACAGCACAGTTAGGGCAACATCAAAGATCTGAAGTCTACAGGAGCTGTGGTCTCCACTGCATGCCCACTCAACAATTTGCTTTGTACCTATGAAATTCAAAGGGTCACGTGCATGATAAAGAACTTCTGTGTACCCAAGCGCTGTTCCAGCTGAGGCTCCTGCACTGAATGTGGTCTTCAGACAAACTTTGATGCTTGTTTGGTTCTTAATGAACTGGAAAAAGCATGCTTTTTATCCCCAGCCCTATAGAGGATCATTCCTTACCATCACGTCCTACTCCTAAGCACAATATTAGTAATGTGGAGCCTCTCCTATATTTCTGTGGGACATACTAGCCTTTGTCTGAGAAACAGGGCATATAAGTGAACCATAGTGCTCTTAATAAAGTACTTGGCCTTGGAGAATCCAAGAAATGCTGTGGGAAGAGTAACGTATAGGGGCAAATCCCATGGATTGGAGTACAGGGGAATTCCTAAATCAACATTTTTCCAACCTAGCAGAGCAAGCCTCCCTTGGGTAAAATTTTGCTAAATACTTTTAATGATACAAAAGAGAAATAAAACACAGAGTGCTTAAAATCTGCTTGGGAGATCCAATAAATATTCATGAAACCATGAGTGAACAACACATATCATTAACTCTCAAGACTGTGTGATGAAAACTTTCAAGGGTTCTGGGCCATAGGAGAAGAGAAGAGGCTGGATCAGACCACTGAAGAGAGCTTTATGGAGGAGCTGGGAATTGAGTAAAGACTTCGTGGTGGTATTTGGAAAAGTAGAGTGGAGAATAATACATTTCAGGTAAAGAGGACAATACAAAATACACAGCATGTGAGGAAAGGCACACTGAATTGATGGAACAAGAAAAAACAAACAAACTAGGAAGTAGTTAAGAAAACAGAGTAAAAATATTTGGTGTCATTAGAGAATGAAGGGAAAGGGTGTTAAATCATTCAGCTTCATTAAATGATGATACAGTACAAAATTAAGAGCGATCATAGACATTTAAGCAGAGGAACTGCACAGTGAAGGTGCCATCTGGCAGACCAATCAGGGAGAAGTGTGCAAAATGGGAATTCTTGATGTTCTTTCTAATGCTTTGACTGTAACTCCATTGCCTTTAAAATTTCTTGCTCCCCTAACTATTCAATGAATCTTGTAAGTCAATACATCCTCCCTCATAGGCATTCTTGCCCTGTACTTTCTCCCTCTGCAATCTCATCTACAGCTGGGTATTTGTTCACCAACTGCTCATGATCCCCACCTCCCCCCCCCCATCAATTTCTGTGCAGCCCACACTCAGCTCCCAGAAATGAATGTCCATCCTGTCTCCAGATACCCTCACTTGGATGATGCCTCAAACAGGGCAATGAGAATTAGGAGGGTTGTCAGTCACATGTAACAAGACTAAACAAAGTGTAGGTTCAATAAGGAAATGATATTTTTCAGGCAATAAAAACCCAAGGGCAGACAGTCCAGTGCTCCTGCATTTGGGCAAAGTTTTTAGGTTCCTTCTTTGGTCATGCTGAGCTGCCGTTAACACGTGGCTTGTCTCAGATGGTTATAAGATGACTGTTTCTCCTTCGAGGGATGAATCTTTATTCAAGTAAGAGGAAGGGAAAGGAAGAAGGACAAAAAGCATGTGGAAATAATGTTCATTACTAATGGGAAGAATAACAATTTTCTGGAAGCTCTGGCAGTAACTTCAATTTCTATCTCATTGGCCAGAAATACATTAACATTGCTACCACTAGATGCATGGAGGTATGGAAAATTGAGTTTTTACCCACATATGGTAATAGAGCCTCACAAAAACAAGGTAGTGTTCATAAAAAGAAGGGTCCCAAATAAGCGATGAGAAGCCTCTGTTGCAACATCTAGAATTCAACTCATGACGGCCCCTTCTGATAAGGTCCTCTGTCTGTACAGCACGCATCCGTGCATGGTTCCCATCCTCCAGTTCCTCGAGCCAGATAAGTAGTGCTCATCTTTACAACCCCTCTTTGTGGCACGTCCCTTCTACAGCCATGCATGCCAGTGTCCCTGATGCCAACACTAACACTGGATTCCCAGTTAACATGCTGTATCTCCTGAATTACTGAAGCACCATGCTTTAACCTTGCATTCAACCCTACAGTCAAGACTCTTCCAGTCCCCTTACTATTTTTGTACTGAGTGAACTTCTTAAAGCAAATTGGAGAATGTCACCCACTGTTTTACATGCACAGTGGCTTTACTTCATTGCTCTTACTTAGAGATGGCACTCAGGGGGCATCTGAATGGCTCAGTCAGTTAAGCATCTGACTCTTGATTTTGGCTCAAGTCATGATCTCACTGTCATGAGATTGAGCCCAGCATTGGGCTGAGCGTGGAGCCTGCTTAAGGTTCTCTCTCGCCCTCTCTCGTCTTCCACCCCCACCTCAAAGAACAACAACAACAAACACAAAACTTTCATAAAGATGGCACTCATTAACACGACCTAGTGTGCTCCTTAAATCCAACTGCTGACAAATCGTATCTCGGCACCCTCTGCAAATGCCAGGCACACTGGCTTTGCCTGAGTTTCTGCTCTTTCCTTGTTCTCTCCTTTAGGGTTTTAAACTATATTCCTTCTCTCTCAGGACCACCCCTACCTCCCAAATTCACTTGGTTTGATTAACCCCAGCCTTTCTTTCTTTCAGATTTTCACTCTATTTTTACTTCCTCAGAGAAAAATCTCCCTTGTCCTCTTGATCAGACCAAAAAAAAAAAAAAATGTATATTTATCAGTGTGATTGTTTAGTCTGCTGCCTCAGGGTCCACTTATTGTCATGCTCACCTTTGTATCACCTGTTTCTATGAGATTTCCACTTATACACATTTATGAAGTAAATAAACCAAAAAAGGGCAGAGAGAAACTCACGACTATCTCCACTCTAAACTCAATCTCTACCAGGGAGAGAAGAGAATCTACAGAAAGAAGTCATCTTCATTAGTTGGAGAGAAATAATATCCAGGAAAAAGATTCAACCAAGATGAATTAATAAGAAGAAAAATAAACAAGAAAAAGCTATTTTTTTTTACTTATCGATAGGAGCTCAATCCTAAACAAAAGTCTAGCACATAGAATAACTCTTCACATCACTTTAATAATAAAAACTATTATCATACATTCTTGATTCCAATTGATAAACACATTGTTTGTAAAGGACAGCAATCCATATGAACTTTTTATATTAGGAGGTCAAGGGAGAATTCAGTAGTTATGTTAATGTAGGAGCTACAGAAAAGATAAATTACATATCTAAAAAATAGTCTTTTAGCTACAAATAGATTTTCTTTCATAATAAGGGAAATATATCTATTGCAAATAAATGGTTCATGACGTCTGAGCTAAAATGAATGTCTTTTAAAGTACAAAGTTTATCAGAATTTGTGGTATGTTCTGGAAGTTCATTTCAATGCTACGATAACAAAACTACAACAGTAACAACACTGAAAAAGAAACTAAATCTTGGAATTAAACATTTAAAAAGTTGTTATTTCCAGATAATGCAATTGGCAAATACAAACCAACAGACAAATAGAAATGAGAGGCATGAGCTAATCTATTAGGATGAAGGAACTTTTATAGGAATTAGGAAACATTCATATGATAGAATTTTAAAAGACAAACACACCAAAATGTTCATCATGGTCATATACATATAGTTCTAATGTAGGAAATTAAAATACATTTCTTTCAGTTTGGGGATTTTCATATTACTTATCTAGTCAGAAAGAATAGTTGCTCTATAAATTGTAAAGGAATGGAAAATTGCATTTTTTAGAGTTTTAGTTCCTTAATATACAGAGTTCATATTGGTCTTTATTCTTGTAAACCCCTAAATCACTTCCTGGCTTTAAGTTAGACACTAATGTAGATAAATTAACTCTACTGGGTCACTTGGGTGTCATTCAGTACAATGTTCTATTTGGAAAGTGTAGGAAAGTGCATAACCCATGTGGACTGATACAAATGGAAACTGGGCATTTTTAGTGATGACTTTTCTTTGTAGACAATGTATCAGAGCACACAAGGTGAAAAACTTACGATCCTTCCCATATTTTAACCTTGAAAGGTGATATTTTATTTTGTCGTGCTTTTATTTGCCAAAATAACTCCAAATTTCTTTCGATATAACTGTTTTCAGGAGTATTTAAGAAACTTTAGGGGCGCCTGGGTGGCGCAGTCGGTTAAGCGTCCGACTTCAGCCAGGTCACGATCTCGCGGTCCGTGAGTTCGAGCCCCGTGTCAGGCTCTGGGCTGATGGCTCAGAGCCTGGAGCCTGTTTCCGATTCTGTGTCTCCCTCTCTCTCTGCCCCTCCCCCGTTCATGCTCTGTCTCTCTCTGTCCCAAAAATAAATAAACGTTGAAAAAAAAATTAAAAAAAAAAAAAAAAGAAACTTTAAACAGTATCACTGGTGGGAAATCTTACGTTTAGAGAATGAATTTGATTTTGGAAATTAGGCAAATGCCATTCATAACAGGTGTGATGCATAAGTCTCTGATCGTGGCACATACCAACATTTTGGTCAAATATCACAGGATATATAATACAAGGGCATTGATTTTACTTGGTGTCTCGGGACCTGGTTCGATAACACCTGTGCTAAAGGTTGTAAATTTTAGAGAAATCCCTTAAGCATTTTGAACCTCTGTTTTATCACCTTGAATTGTAGTAATATTATTAACTTCCCTTTCTTCAGAGTTTCTGATCAGAAACTGATATGTCAGGTCACGTCCTTGTTTCTGTCATAAACAGGGTCTATATAAATACCTCTGGCAGTGGGAGTGTTTTTGACGTTCATGGCTTCGGAACTGACAAATCATGAAATGCATGTTTGCCAAACGTGTTTAATTAAAGTAGAAATGAAAGTTTAATTTATAACCCTATCATTTCTAAAACACAAACATCTGACTGCAATACTTTCAACATTAGCGTTTAGGCAGAGAGTACCTTTTCCTTCTGGGTTTTACGTAAGTGGTCGGACTCCACTTTTCCTCATTTAATAGATCTTGGGCATAAGCAGCCAAGTCGATAAACTACTTTCCATAGTAGATACAAAGTTTATAACCATTCTTTATCTCAGAATGTAATAAATACTTTCTTAGTATATACTTATGTGCACAAAATGTCCTTCTTACAGTTTTGGGGAGGAGGTTATCAGAAGTACGTAGCAATGATGATAAATAAATAGTTACTACATCCATTCTGAATCAATTTTTCCTGGTGGGCAGATAACCACTTTTGAGCAATATTAATTTCGTTCTCACTTCCGACTGTCATTTTCCTCAAACGTTACTCAGGTTTCAAGATCTAGCTCAATAGAACAATTGCCCCTTTTTTCTATATAAAACGTGGACTCTGGTTCTTTGGAGATGTGAACAGACAGGCTTGATACAGCATTTTGTGTAGAAATTTACGGTGATGTCTTCTTAAATCAAGACTCCAAACCTACTCCGGACGCCAAAGTGTTACGAAGTTTCGTTCAGTATGCTGTGCAGATTGCCAACAGCAGATCCTACAATCGATGATTTCAAAACAAGCAGAAGATGCGCACACAGACATTGGTATACACATAATACCTACATGCATGTCTAATCTTGTAAAAAAGAACCTGTTAGGTTGTACTAGTTCATATCATGAAGCTTAAAATATTTTGTCCTTGGGGCACCTGGTTGACTCAGTCGGTTAAGCGTCGGACTCCGGCTCCAGTCATGATCTCACGGTTGGTGAGTTTGAGCCCTGACTCCGGCTCTGTGCTGACACCACGGATTCTCTCTCTCTCTCTCTCTCTCTGCCCCTCCCTCACTGCCCCCCTCCTCTCAAAATGAATAAATTTAATAATAAAATAAAATATTTTGTCATCATTTTAATCATTCTGGTTTTATATTAAAAGCACAAGTCATGTATCTTGTAACAATATTTAAAAATTGGGGGGAATAGACAGGATTCACACGGCCCACTTCTCAAGTGTCATAGTCATTTCGCAAAGGGTCATAACCCATTCGCATTTCACGTGAGTGATTTTAATGAAGAGGAATTCACTTTTAAGTATCATTTAAATGAGAGGCTGGAGTCTCCTGCAGACTTCATAAGCGCGAGCTTAGATTCTGTATGTTTGCTGACTTTTCTTTCTCAGCATCCTTTGCCCTCTTCTCATTGCCTGAAATCCAAATGTCGGCACCCGCAGAGATTAAACTCGGTCTCCCTTGATCATTAGGCACCCAATCCCTCGGGAAGCGTATCCAATCATAAGATTTTATTCTGAGAAGCCCCAGATTCCTGTAATTTATGTTTCTGGCCTCTCCCCTCCACGCAAGCAACTCCTGGAGCCTACCTGACAACTCCACATGCGTGCCTAATAGAGATGTCAAATTTCATTTGTCAAAATACGTGGCGTACATCCCGATTTCTCCCTCGAGGCCTTCTTCAGGGACACCCCCTGAATCACAATGGCGATTTGTGAATTGGAAAAAAAAAAAAAAAAACACGAAACAAACAAAGGGGCCAGATACACACCAAAACGTTGGCTGCTGGCAGGCAGACCACGCTGCACACTGCATTTCCATATCAAAAGAAGAAAAGGCACTTTGGCAAAAACCAGCCCGGAGCAAAGAGCACGGTTTGGGGATTTCTACCATACTCACCACTCACTGCCGTGGCTGGAGAAACGTTGTACAGCGGATAGTCTGCATAACCTCATGCAGATGCCCTCCCCTGCTGGCTCCTCGAATTGTTCTCTCTGTCCACGGTGCCTCCATTGTTGTCACTCAGGCCACGGACCCGTTTCTTTATGTCCCTCCAGTCGTCCCACCTTCCAGAACATTCTCCTGGTTTTGCCTCCACGTGACAGTCAGAATCTGACCACGGCTCCCCACCCCTGGGGCTTCGACCCTGACCCCGGTCGCCTTCGTGTCTTTCCTTGATTACTACAGTTGCCTCTGCTTTCCTGTTTCCACTTAAAATGTATGTTTCAACCCGGGAATAAAAGTCAGGTAGTAAAAAATTCTCTACTGGCTTCTCGTCTCCCTCAGAGGAAATACTTTCAGTTGCCTGAAGACCAGCACAATCTGCCCAAAACTTATCCCTTTGGCTGTCTGGACATCTGTGCCTCCCTGCTGGAGCACGCAGCATCAACTACACTGGTCCTTGCAGTTCCTGAGGCCGGCCCTGGTCTTTGGACTTGTCCTTCCCTCACCTGGAGCGCCCAGTCTCCCCCATGTGCACTTGGCTGTGTACCAGGGGCTTCTCATCTTTGCCTCACATCTATTTCCCCTACGATCCTGTTTCAACTTCAGCTCTTCCCTACATGATCCCAGTGTCCCTTCCCCGTCTCTATTAGTCCCTGTAACACGTAGACCCATTTGACATCATCACTTCTACCGTAGACCTTTCCTGGCCACGTGCTCTAACATTCCAACTCCCCCACTCCCCGTTTTCCCAGGACTTCTCTCCTGAATACTTACAACTATTCCAGATTGTTCTACGGGGATTTGTCCTCTGTATTATTGTTATTCTTCTGTGGTCTTATTGAGTGCAATTCCTTATTCCTCTAACTTCCTGGCATTCCTCTGTATGGAGGCCTGCACCATCATTCCATTATTATTGGGATTCCATTTTCATTATTTTTTAGAGTACTATCCCCAAAAACTCTCATAAGAATAACTTTGCACTCTCCTGGCAATATTTTTGTACGGTAGAATTTTTGCAGTAGAATTGCCATGTCTCAGTCTACATGCATTTTGAAAAAGAGCAGATAGTACTTATGGTTTTTCCAAGAATTCTTGCTACATCATGTTCCCTAAGTCGGATATGAGAATGCCAAACTCTCTATATTCTCAACAGTCTTCTATGTATAACTCCTTAATTTTTTTTTTCCATTCTGAGTGAGAACGATTATAACTTGTTTCAATATATGCTCAGATCTCTTTTGGTCCTTACCTATCTTTCTGACTTCTTTGCAATTTATTTACTTTATAATTTGTTCGTATTTCCACTTGGTTAATTGCATTTTTCACAATGATTTTGAGTAGTTTTTGATATATTTTATGTATGAACTTTGTTATTAATGTTGCAAATCTCTTTCCTCAACTGGCATTTCTTTTTATTTTTTAGAAAGAGAGAGAGAGAGAGAGAGAGCAGGGCTCAATCCCACAACCCTGGGATCATGACATAGGCTGAAATCAAGAGTCAGACATTCAACCAACTGAGTCACCCAGGTACCCCTCAGCTGGTATTTCTTTTTATTTATGTCATCTGCGTTTTCTATTATGCTTACAAATTTTAATTTTTTAAATGTTTATTTATTTCTGAGAGAGAGAGAGAGAGAGAAAGAGAGAGAACAAGTGAGGGAGGGGCAGAGAGAAGGGAGACACAGAATTCCAAGCAGGCTCCAGGCTCTGAGCTGTCAGCCCAGAGCCCAATGTGGAGGCTCAAACTCTTGAACCACGAGATCATGACCTGAGCCAAAACCAAGAGTGGGATGCTTGAGGAGTCCAGGTGGCTCAGTCAGTTGATCATCTGACTTTGGCTCAGGTCATGATCTCATGGTCCATGTGTTCGAGCCCGACATTGGGCTCTGTGCTGTCGGTTCAGAGCCTGGAGCCTGCTTCGGGTTCTGTGTCTCCCTCTCTCTCTGCCCCTCCCTCACTCTCACTCTGTCTCTCTCTCGAACATAAAAAATTGAATTAAATTAAATTAAATTGAATCAAATCAAATTAAATTAAATTTTAAAAACAGGTGGATGCTTAACTGACTGATATATATATATATATATATATATAATATATACATATATATATATACTGATATATATATATATATATATATACTGAGATATATATATATATACATATGTATATATATATATAAAGAAGTACATAATAATGTTCTCTTACCATATTTGTGTTCTGTGCTATGTAAAACAATGAATACCACTTAAAAGCAAATCAATTCCTTTCTTTATAAAAACAACTATTATACAGGAAAGAGCTTTTGAGCTTCCCCATAGTAAAATTTTTAATTCAGAAAAACAACCACTTTCTATCTCTTCATTTTAGTCAGATCACAAGAGAAAAAATATGCCAAAAATGTTCAAAATCACGACTTCATCTCAGCACACTTTTCTTTTAATTATTTTCATATGTTTAGAAGGAAATACATGAAACCATAGGTATGAAATTCGAAGATCCTCCTGAGTCTTAATTCTCACTACTTTGAGAATTGACAGTGGTGGCCCCCTGCTTTTGATATTGCTGTGGCCCATGACGCTGCTGTCTGGAACACTGGGTCCTCTTCTAACTCTCTCACTGGAGCCTGCCCCAGTACTGTAAGACCCATTATAGCCTATAAATAAGAACACTCTACAGGGCTTTTCCCCCTACAGCCTTCTATCTTTCTGTATTAGCGTGGTTTCTACTGTCCTTTTTGCTGGATGATTCTTCTCAATACCATCCTTCCAAATTCTGGCTCTTCTTTATAGATCCATGCTCAAAATTCTCCAAACAAATTTCATTGTAGTTTCCTACTAAGCAGCTTCTTTCCTTCAATGGTTCTCGGTTTCTGTCGATACTATCATAGTTATCTTGGTCACTTCTGCTCAGTATTTATGGTTTTGTCTTGAGCGTGTTCCAATCAAACAACTATACTTGATTCTCCCTCCCTCATGTCTTTCCATTTCCTTCCATCATCACCACTTTTAGACTGTTCTCACTTTTCCAAAGTGTTGCAAAAGTTTTACGCTATCTTTTCCTGAGCTCACAAATACCACCGCCAGATTGATTTCCCCAGATCATCTTGCCACTGTCATTATAAGGGAAAATAGGTAGTTCCTCAACAACTATTTGTGGACCGCCTAGTTGAAATTTACTGACTCCCCCTTACCAACAGCATGTAGATAAAAAGGTTCTGAACCGGCAATTTAGATTTCTGTATTAGGTTACATTTTGTATATATGTATATTACATTATAATTTTATCCTTCCTTAGAGCTCTGTTCCCAGACGTGAGCTCTGGTTTCTCACCACCCTACGATGCATTCATAACTATGCCTCTGCATCCATAGCATACCATGTATGCAAAAGTTACTTTGGTTCTTTTCATTCAAACGCTGTACATCCTTCAGGTAGAAATACAAAATTGACTTCCCATGAAAAGTTCCTTCATTGTTCAGACTCTCGACTTGTTCCTAGTTTCCAATGTCTGTGATATGTAACTCATTGATCACTTCTCCGCTACTTTGTATTATGGTTTTCTGTATCTATATGTTATCTTTCCAATTAGACTAACATGTAACGTCTGAATTATATTTTTACTTTTGGTTTCTTATCAGCTTTGGCAGTGTCTTTAATAATTCTAGTGCAGCATGGCACAATGGCAAGAGCATTGGGACAGGGGTTTTGCATTGGATCCCTGACCCTTCAAATAAAACTTCTTGATAATTCTCACCACACAACTTTCTAGCTTCATTATATAATCCCTACACCCACACGTTCTCCTCTTTGTATGTTCTGTTACTCTTGCACCTACATAGACTTGTCTGATAGCCTGGTATGTACTTTCTTCATTGTACCTTTCTTCATTGTGAAATTCTGCAATATACAGTTTGTAAGACGCTGGACCACATATATTGGTTTTCATCTCATGATCATCTCTATGTTGACTGTCCCATTCCACCAACTAGTGAGAAACATTTGATCTCAAGTCCAGTGGAATTCAGTCAATCCCAGATTTTCCGTGTCAGGGCATCCTACCCCCCTCTTTCTCCCTGTGAGGGCATCTAGGTTTTCCCTCATTTGGTGGTGGTCATTGGCCACATTGCTGACACTGATCTTCTGGTCATTCTCTCACCAATCCATAGAGATGGATTTCTATCCAGTCATGTGATCCCAACTGCATCCACTACTGCCAACCTTTGCCTTGACCTCAAGGTGTCCTAGGTTTTGGGACTTTCACTGCCACCACACTACTCTTAGTTACTTCTTTCATTTTACTGGGGCGTCTCAGGCTGTTGTTACCTAAGTCTCCTTTGTCAGACACCCCATCAATTCACCTCTGCTATGCTCTTCCGTGCCTGCACTGCCCTAATACAATAAAGAAGAGATTTCAAGGGTTGCCTTGGTTTTCTCTCAAGCTCCAATTCCACCTCAATACTGTTTCTCATCCAGTGGTAGCCCACCACCTCTCTTCGGCTGTATCTTTGTCATGCTGCTCTGGGCACATAAAACATGTCACCATTTACTTTAATCCCTGTGATTTCATCACATTTAATCCCTGTGATTTGTGTCTCCTAGATTGTGTTGCATGTTAAGGCGGTTCACTGAATTTATCACTTATTTTGCCAATGGGGAGATCAGAGGCAACCTAGGCTAAAACCTGAACATTTGAAAGAGGAGAAACTTAATAGCAGAATTGCAACACACATGCATTACGGACATGTATTCACAATGACATATTTGGGATCCCCATCTCTATTGTTGAAGAGAATATTTCCCCAACATATTTTTAATAAAAATTTTACTGACCTGGAATTATCACCCAGGTCAAAGAAGAGATAACGATCATCAGCTCATGTCTTACTCCTTCCAAGTTACAAACATGGCTCCCCAAATCACCATATAAATACACACACACACACACACACACACACACACACTTTATATTCGTTTGTTTTCCTTTACCTGAGATTCAACCTCTGAGTTTCTTCTTTATACCAATTTTCTTATTTTAATTGCTCCATTGTATGAATATTGTGATTTATGTACCCATATTTTTGTTCATGGGCTTTTGAAATATTCTCAGATTTTAGCAATTACGAGTGCTGTTGCCAGGAATATTACTAAAGGCAGCTTTTGATGCACATATACACCGTAACACAAACATGTATATACCCTTCTTCTGGGCATGGCTAGGAATGCAAGTTCTGAATTAGGCTAGGTCTATCAAACTTTAGCTGATATTGGCCAACTGTTTTACAAAGTACATGGACCATTTTAAATTTGTGTTTTGCTTCACTGCTTTGCTTTTTACCCAACAGAATTTAATAATTTGGTAAATATGCTGAGAAGGAAACTGCTGAACCCAGTTTACTTTGGTCTACCTCCTTATTTACTGAGACACTAGCCTCTTAATTCCTGGCTGCCTTGATTTCCCCACATGGCAATTTTTATCTCCATGCATCTTTGATTATCAAAAGCTTTGCTAGCTTCTCTGAATTTTAGCATCAACTCTTTGCCTGAAGACTTAGCTTCTTGTCCTATACCAAAAAATGGTGCATGACCTTGGGAAAAAAATAGTTTCAACAAGGCCAGTCCACTGCTCTGAAAACCCCAGTAAGATCTTGACCTGCATGCCTGGTTGAATCAGTAGTTTCTAACATCTTCTGTTTTGTTTTGTGTGTTTGTTTTTGAGATGGCATTTTTCCCAATTGCTCCCAACAAGGGTGCTGGTTTTCTAAGAGCTATTTCTCTGACATATTTGGTAAAACTGTTAAAATGTCTCTAGTTAAAAATCTTGGGGGTATGGATGGGTGACTATTCCAGATTTCTATGGTTAGGAGAGCTGAATCATATCCCATGATAAGAGGTACAGTATTGTACCTGATATGCCTGAACTAATAGAAGGGAATTCATGTACTGAAAACCCGATCTGCCAAAGAGTTTGTATATTTTGAGCCTCCGATCCCAGATGAGCTAAAATAATGAGTATGATAATGTGTGTATTTGTCTCTACATCCAAACCTTTTGAATGAGGCCCCATTGGCAAGCCATGCCAACACTCTGTTCAAATTCCAGATGGCGGATTGCTTCCGGTTCCAACAGTTCCGCAATTAACAACTGGCTTAGCTTTGGTGTCAAAACCGAACACTTACCTTATAAGTTGTCATTTACAAAAATTCCATGTTATCTCTCAAACTACTATGACTTCAATATCATTAGCAATGACAGAATACAAACATGAGAGTCAAATCAGTTCTTATCTAGTCCCTCAAGCAAAACCAAAAGCAGTTAAAGCAAAAGGGGTAGAATGTTAAATAGAAATAGGCCTTTACCAGTACAAACATGTTTTTATTAGTAAAAGAGGGACACCTTCTGTAATTACTGGGTGCATCATGTGTGAATCTTTATTGATTTATTAAACAAATAACTGACATATAGTTACTAAATGCGATGCAAACATTCTCACGCAAAAGGACAATCAAATACGTTAAGCCCATTTGTTGCACAAGCAAGTGTATTACGTCAAGATTATGTCTCCAAGTATGTTGAATTTACGATATGCTTTTATGCTTTGGAATCTTAAAAAAAATAGTATTTAAAAAATTTGGTTGCACCTAAGAGAAATAGTTAAAGGCGTGATATAAATCCAGAAATACAAAGTACCAAGGGTGGGGTGAGTGGAAATCAATCTCTTACTTCCAACCGAGCTCACCACTTGTCTAGCAATTATCATAAGTGCTTCCCCACCACTGAGAGTGAGAAAGGAAGCTGCCATTGCCGCCACTTCTGGGTTGTACGTTGCTATTTTATCCAATCCATTCCTGTAAATAACTTCTGAGAAACCTTAAATACCCATTTCAAAAGCACTCCTTAAAGCAAAGTACTCGCTTGTTCTGCCTTCTCAGAACTTGGTATTTCGATTGCCAAAAATTCACAAAGGATGGAACAGGCCTGCTGAGAAAATAGAAAAAAAAAAAAGACAGAATTAGCACCTAGCATTATACGCAGGTGCTCTGCTTTACTTTTCTTTTTAATGGTAGCAATACGTTGTTTTAGCTAACTCATAGACACTTAAGTAAAAGGAAAACTCAACTGGGAACAAAATGTCTTCAATTTGGCCTGGGTGAATTAAAAAGACCTATGCTTGATTACCATATTTACCATATGGACCTCTCATATTTTTTTAATTTTTTTGTAATGTTTTTATTTTATTTTTGAGAGAGAGAAACAGAGCACAAGCAGGGGAGGGGCAGAGAGAGAGGGAGACACAGAATCTGAAGCAGGCTCCAGGCTCTGAGCTGTCGGCACAAAGCCAACGCGGGGCTCCAACTCACAAACTGTGACATCATGACCTGAGCTGAAGTCAGATGCTTAATTGATGGAGACATCCAGGTGCCCCATCTAGTATTTTCTTGATGAGCGCACATAACATCAACACGTCTGGATGACATTTGGGAGAACTGCATCTTATGTCGGAAGATTAGTTATAAACTATTTCAAACAGATATGTTTCAATTAAAACCACAAGGAAAGGGGTGCCTGGGTGGCTCAGTCAGTTGGGCGAACAACTTGGGCTCAGGTCATGATCTCATGGTCTAGTGGGTTGAGCCCCGTGTTGGACTCTATGCTGACAGCTCAGACCCTGGAGCCTGCTTCAGATTCTGTGTCTCCCTCTCTCTCTTCTCCTCCCTTCTTTGTGTTCTGTCAAAAATAAATAACCATTAAAACACACACACACACACACACACACACACCCAGGGAAATAATACATGTTAGAAATCTGCTTAACTGCATGTGGTTGTGGCTCTAGTGTGTTCTATGACCTGGCCATGTCGTAATCCTGCAGTAGTAACACCGAGAGTTGGAATCAGTGATCTACTCCAGTGTTCCTCAACTCTCGTGTTCCATCATTCACTGCCTACCTGCTGTCACTCCTAGATGGATCTTTGCAACAGAATTCTAGCTGGCTCGTCGTCCTTTACCTATTTTTACCAGGCTCCATACTCTTCCCCACCCTACCAGGCACCCCCCCCCCTTGCATATAGCTTCATCGCACATCAATTGTCTCTCTGACTCCTTTTCGTTCAAGTCCAAATTGATCTATTTCACATTCAATATATATAATGATCTTCTATCGTTCTAATGTTATATTCCACTAGTTCTCCCAAGGTTACATCCATTCTTATCTCACCGTTGTGTTTTGTTTGTTTGTTTGTTTGTTTTTTCATTTTTCCCTCTAAACTTACCTTTAACCTACTTATCCATTTACTTCCGCTGTTCTGCACACCTGAAACGCTCTGTCTCGTTCCCTCCTCTCCACCATTCCAAAAAAGCATCATCTTGTCAATGGCCACCAATAGCCATGTCAGGTCATTATTTTGTTTTCTTAACTCTTATTTAAGTATCACCAAGGTTTTGTGAATTTGGTCTCCCCCAAATGCATTGTAAGCTCCTTGAAAGCTAGGCTAATGCCAGGGATTGTAGAGCATATGTGTGGCTGGCTGCACCATAGCATCTGTCTCAATGCTTCTGAATTCCTTGTCACGTATACCCACGAATCAGATATTCTATTTAAGAATAAGTAAGTTTTCACCAAGGTACTAACTGGTACATATCGGATAAAAGAAGTAGGCATCTTGGGGCGCCTGGGTGGCGCAGTCGGTGAAGCGTCCGACTTCAGCCAGGTCACGATCTCGCGGTCCGTGAGTTCGAGCCCCGTGTCGGGCTCTGGGCTGACGGCTCGGAGCCTGGAGCCTGTTTCCGATTCTGTGTCTCCCTCTCTCTCTGCCCCTCCCCCGTTCATGCTCTGTCTCTCGCTGTCCCAAAAATAAATAAACGTTGAAAAAAAAAAATTAAAAAAAAAAAAAAAGAAGTAGGCATCTGATCAAATCGAAATTTTTCTAATGAGCTAGGAATCAATTAATGGGGACTCCTCACAAGGTCTGAAACAACTAAGGGGATTCTAGAGGGATGCTCTGAAAGGATTTGTTTAATGTGTGTGCAAAGCCCATCAAGGATGAGGGTTTTTACATCTTTTCATTCAAGTCCACTGAGAGAGGCTTCATTTGAATCATTCATGAAGCTTAAAACTTGTCTCTTACAGTTGGGGGAGTGAGGGGATGGCGTTTTGGTCAAAGTTCTCCCATAGTGTAGTTATTAGATAGATAGATAGAAGATAGATTAAGATATGTTGAGGGCTTGGCTCACATGATTGTGGAGGCTGATAACCCTGAAATTTAGAGGGCAGTCTGGCAAGCTGAAAACTCAGGCAGAAGCTGATGCTGCACCATTGAGGCACAATATCTTCTTTTCTGGGGAAGCTTTAGTTCCCACTCTGAAGGCCTTCATCTCATTGGATGAGGCCCACCCACCTTATCAAGGATAACCTCCTTTATTCAAAGTCAACTGTTTCTAGATGTGAAACACATCTACACAATACCTTCACAGGAATACCTAGATTAGTATTTGACTGAATGACTGGGAACTGTAGCCCAGATAAGCTGACACATGAAACTGACCATCACAGGTGGCATTTGAACTTCTGCCTGAGAAACATCAAAAACAAACAACACTATCAGACGTGACGGTAGACACAAATAAAAGGTCGCTGCTCCCCTGAGATTGCTCTGCTCCACTGGAGTTTGCCAGGACACAGGACGTGTGGTCCTCATCAGCTTAAGGGAGATCCAGAATTAAGTCACCTTAAATTCTGTTGCATAGGACTATCTCAAAGGGGATGCGGACCTCATCCCAGAGTTGCTGAAGGCATCACAGGATCCCTAGTGACTGAGAAGTGAGTAGATGATGAGCTAGAGAACATATACTAATTGCATTAGAAGCTGCAGGTAAGATGGTCTCAGCAATGGGAGGTAGGTCCCCATAGCACCCCAAGGGCCCAGTAGAAAAGGAGGCTGCTATATACATGGGCTGTTACAGGAAACCAAAGAGTCAGCATTCAGCAAGCAGCTCCATTTGTAAAGTAAGACATTCTTGCTCCCCTTTTCTGTCCTCTGTGCACTCCTTCCGATACCTAAGTAGTTAGAAATAGTACACAGTGAGTGAAGAGGTGGACAATAACGAGGGGCAAGGAAGCCAATAACAGCCCTCTCCCCCACCCCCACGCCACCCCCAAGGCTTCCGGTTGCCAGCCCAAGCCCAACGGAGTTGAAGTGTGGTAGTTTCCACTTCGACCAAAAATTTATATGTCCGACTGTTTCATGGGAATGGAAGTCTAAGAACCAATCTGAGATTTCTGTGACTGTTTCTCAAAGTAACAAAAAAATTTTCCATGTAAGAGTTCTCAAGGAGAGCCAGGAGACCATGCGAATTTTCATCCAGGGACACAGGAAGAAGTTTCCATACTGTACATTTTACACACACAATGAGTGATACATTAAAGTTGCTTTGTTATACTCCATGGGAGGCAGAACATGTGGTACAGAAATGTGTAAAATAGAATATTAGAGTTAAGAAAGCTTTGGAAGCTAAGGATAATAGGAAGTTAGGGATTATATGAAATGTATAGATCTGGAGGGACCAGAAAGGGGAAAGAATGACTAAGTGTGACTTATTTGGTAGACTGGGAGACACTGGTCTAACTGAGGACTACTCCAAGGACTGTAGCACACAGCAGTTTTTAACTGGGTGGATTAGAGCTTTGATTCCTCAGGCATTGACGGTCTTTGGGTGTTTTAAAAAGTAGACTACTGTGATTCAATCTGTGATGAGTTTGCAAATTGCTAGTGACAATACATATAAATACATCCACATGTATCTACGGGTGCTGTTATGTAGTATCGGGTATCATCCTAGTATTTTATGTAAAGCAGTCATCTTGCGTATTTTAAGCTACCTTCCGCGTTTTCCTCTTTCCTTAAAGAAGACGCATTCGACAAGGAATCAAGTCCTGGAAACTGAGCATCTAATTTCCCTACTGACTCTCTTCTGGTGACATCTATAAATCAAGATCCAAACAGAAAAATAAGGGTGACCTTAAGAGAAAGTAGGAGCAGTTAAGGCATAAGAAAGCCATGATATCGGTATGCCAAGGGTGGGGGGGCTGCGGCAAATGACTTGCGAGCCTCTTGGATCGCCCTGACGTGTTTTATTCTGTTGCCAGAGCACTGTCATACATAGAGGCAATACCATCCCTCTAAGGCTCTGTACTTCCTCCCTGGCTTTCCTGTTTTTGATCACTCCTACCTACCCCGCGTTTCCTAATGTTGCAACAGAAGTTCTCATGAAACATGGGCATTGCCTCTCTCTCACCTCCCACTGCCTATGAGTCACCATTTTTGCTTGATTTCTCCATGCTTATAGCCAACTGCTTTGAAATGGCATTCAGAGTCCTTTGTGAATGAACCTCTGATCATCTTTCCAACCTCATCTCTTACCATTTTCCTTCATGCACCACATACTCCAGTTAAGCAGAACTACAGAAAAATCACAACGATCCAGGGTAAATTTAGGGCACGGATAACACCAATTCACTGCTAAAACAAACTACAAGTATTTGCACATGGATTCATTGTGGTTACTTTCAACAGGGACATGAAAGCGTATATGCTTATCAGGACTTGATGACAAACAGCTAATGGGAAAATGAATGTTCGTTGCCTCTTCTGGAGGAATAGAATCGTCAGATCTCGGTGCCAAATCTTGGTGGTTAGTCTCCAAGCCCTGCTGTCATAAAAACAGCCTTTCCCAATAAGCTCCAGGATATCCTTAGAACCCAGCGTAACCTTGCTCTTCTCTTTGTACATCCTGACCTAACCCACCTGACCATCACCTATGAATTAAGAGTAAGGATATTTAGATAAAAATAGTCAACAGCCCAGACTTTGGGTTAATTACAACTACGAGTAATTCTCTGCTTTCCCCCCTACTACCTGTATTACTTTTGGAAACCTTGCAAACATAGCCTCTCAAGTCCTCTCTGCTCTCATATGGAAAACCGAATTGCTTTCTGTGATTTAAAAGAAAATGGAACTAAAGCAGAAAAGCACTTGGGAATTAAACAGTTTGGAGACTTCTGCTGTAAATTTTACAATCTTGGTGTTACAGATAGGACTTTCCTTTCACTTTTAGACACAGCAATGCCAAAGAGGCTGTGCCCAAAAGTTAGTGATCTTAGTTTTATTTTCTTCCAATTCATGGAGGGTCCAACATCTCAGATTTAAACTGTCCTTTTATACGAGTACTATCACTAGAACCATCCCCACTTCTAGTCCATCTTTTTAAAGTAAATTTGTTCACTTCATATTCAGACTTGGAAGTTTCAAAAATCAAACAAACAGAGAGAGCATGGAAAAAGAACTAAAAAAATTCCATAGTCTCTTATAAAAAAACAATGACAAAAATGCTCCTGTCCACATTCGTCTTCTAGCTCTTTTCTCTATGAAGATTTTTGTTTCCAGTTGCAATTATTCAGTAAGTAAAATTCTATGCTCAACTTTAATTAAATAACAAGAAAAGCAAGTCCCTTTAAACATTATTTTAAGTGCTTTATAAATATAATTTTAATGGCTGCAAAAAAAACCTCTTCTTTCCATGTTGATTCATATATTTACCAATTTATACTTCTACTTATAGATTGTTTCTGAAAACAATTGTTTTTAAATTTTTTTTTCAACATTTATTTATTTTTGGGACAGAGAGAGACAGAGCATGAACGGGGAGGGGCAGAGAGAAGGGGAGACGCAGAATCGGAAACAGGCTCCAGGCTCCGAGCCATCAGCCCAGAGCCCGACGCGGGGCTCGAACTCACGGACCGCGAGATCGCGACCTGGCTGAAGTCGGACGCTCAACCGACTGCGCCACCCAGGCGCCCCTATAACATTGAGTTTTTAAAAACAATGGTTTTCAGGGGTGCCTGGGTGGCGCAGTCGGTTGAGCGTCCGACTTCAGCCAGGTCGCGATCTCGCGGTCCGTGAGTTCGAGCCCCGCGTCGGGCTCTGGGCTGATGGCTCGGAGCCTGGAGCCTGTTTCCGATTCTGCGTCTCCCCTTCTCTCTGCCCCTCCCCGTTCATGCTCTGTCTCTCTCTGTCCCAAAATAAATAAAAAAAAAAAAAAGTTGAAAAAAAAAACCCTCAATGTTATAATAATATTTGGGAAATGCCTACAAGTTTATAGATTATTACAATGTTTTCAGATTATATTCTGACCTATTTGCTCAAAATAGTTATCTTGTAAAATAATATGAGACTTTTGTGGGTTTTACATATATTGCCATATGTGACACTCATTTTTATAATCTACTTTTAGCCTGTAATTGCACCTAGAAAGATTACTTGTAAGTTTCCTTCAACCATTTATTCAAATAACATTTTAAATTGATTTGTATATGCCAAGCACTATTGCAGGTGTTGATGATACATCTGTGAACAGGGTAGAAAAGATTCCCATTTGGGGAGTTTCAATCTTAGTAGAGTGAGACAGGAAGTACATCATAAATCGAGTAGGAAGAATAGAAATGAAAGATTGACAGAAAAGAAAGAAGGGAGGGATGGAGAGGGGAGATAGGGGAGGGAAGGAAGAGAGGAGGGTAGAGAGGGAGAAAATAGGCAACAGAAGAAAAAAGCAAATGAAGAGAGGAAGTCAACAAAGGCTCTTGAATACTCAAGTCAAGAATCCCATGGAAAAATTTGTAAATGCTAACTGGCGAATTTTCACATCATTTCCCAAAGAACCGCAGTGATTATTTAATATTCTGCCTAAATTGTTGCCTCAATCAGCAAGTTTCTCAAAAACATTAAGGAATAGACATCTTTAAGAAGAATATGTGACTGAAACTATAAAGTTTCTGGATCTTAAACCCCAGATGCGTGACAAAACAAACAAACAAACAAAAAATGGAATTAGAACTTTGTGGATGAACAAAAATGTATTATTTACTATAATAATTCAGCTTTTTAATCATTGGTCTTAGCCATAGCCTTTAACAACATTTAATGGTTCCATTAGTTTCCTCTATTTAAATTCCAGGAGCTTCAAGGCTCCTCCTGAGGAGGGGAGGAAGGATCCTATCTTCAGCCAGAAAACAGCATAAACTGCATTCACAAAAAGGAATTACAAGGTCAATTCCAGAACTTCCTTTCACTGCATTCAATTCAAATGAACCTGCAGACTCTGTTTTCTTTTCCTTTTTTCTTTATGCACCCTTTAAACAACAGGGTATTGTCTCCCATATTTCATTCGAGACACGGATGATTTACAATCGTTTTCATGTTAATATCTCTGCACCTTGATTTACCGCAGAAAATATGAGTCTGTAGATCTCTACAACCTACTCCAGGAGCCAAAAAACACTTGAATACATGCTTTCAAAGCTAAGGCAACTGCTTGTCAATGAAGTGAGGCTTTTTATTGCGTCTCTGGTCTTTTCTCAGCACAGATTTTCTTCATTACCGTTTCTCCCCCTTTTTCCTGTTTCTGAACATGCTTTTGTTAGAAAAGCAGCAGTAAGAGCAAGCTATTACGTAAGTCTGATTCATATTCCTCTAGATATTTAACCTTTTGAGCAATAAGAAATGGGATGAAAAAAATTGAGGTTCAATTTCATAGCACTTAATTCTTTAATGGGATGTTTCATGTGTTGGTTCTGTCTGTAAAAGATACGATATACGGCATGCCCTAAAAGGAAAATAGATATTTAATTTTTTTGACATTTATTTACTTTTGGGGAGACAGAGCACAAGCCGGGGAGGGGCAGAGAGAGAAGGAGACACAGAATCCGAAGCAGGCTCCGGGCTCTGAGCGGTCAGTACAGAGCCTGACGCGGGGCTCAACCCCATGAACCGTGAGTTCGTGACCTGAGCTGAAGTCAGATGCTCAACTGACTGAGCCACCCAGACACCCCAAAGAAAATAAATATTTAAAGTGTTGCTGTGTCTGCATGCCATCCCAATGCTTATATATTGTTGTAGGACCTTTCCAACTGCTTATGAAGGAAAGAGCCCGAGCGTTTAAGGAAACAAGAGGTAGATTTTATTCTTCTCCTTTTCCCTAGGACTGTAAGAAGTCAGTCAAGGTGATTAATGTGGTTTCAAATACCGTAGACTGGGCAAATGTATGCCAATGAACACTACTAGCTAAATACATAACTTTCATTCTTCAACAAGTTAGTTCGTTTATATTCCTAAGAAGGCAGCATCTACTGGGAGCATTACGGGACTGATTCACTAGAATCCACACATGGACACACCTCAGCGTGTGGGTTTTTTTTTTTTTTTTTTTAATTTTATTGTATTGTATTTATTCCAGTTGCTCGGTTCCATAGACTTCGATGGAGGGGGGGGATGGGGGAGAGAGACTATTGTCAAGAATTACTAGTCCTGGGGCCCCTGGGTGGCTCAGGTGGTTAAGCACCCAACTCTTGATATCAGCTCAGGTTCTGATCTCACCGTCATGAGATCAGGCCCTGCATCGGGCTCTGCACTGACTATATGGAGCCTCCTTGGGATTCTCTCTCTCTCTCTCTCTCTCTGCCCCTCTCCCTCCGCTCTCCCCCAGTGCAAAATAAATAAATAAACACTTAAAAAAAAAAGGAATTACTACTTCCTATGTTGAAAGGAAATAGGCATGTTCAGGCACAGAAATGTCACTGACCAGCACCTACAATGTGAACCTCTTGGACCAGTTTCATTCACGAGCATCTCTGTCATTTTTTCCTCACTTTTTAAAATTTTTAAGGGATTTTGTGTAATCATAACCATTTTTTCCAAGTTCAGCTGAACAACCTTTAAAGTTGTATTTAAAAAGAGAGAAAGAGAGAGAAACCTCGAGAAAGAATCCATTGGAATTCTCCTTTCCTTGTGTTTCTCCCACCTTGAAAACTCTCCCAAATGAAGAATGAGCCTTATTTGCATGTTGTTCTAGAATAAAATTTATCATGCTGAAGGATCATCAGAGGAGGGTTTGAGCTAAATCCGTACCGATCACTTTGTATGGTTATACAGAGAGAACACCCTCCACATAAACCTGCCCACTGGTGCCAAAGGCTTTGTATAGAAACCACCAGATGTTGTAACAGAGATACTGGTGAGACATGTGCGGGTAGGGAGTCAAGTAGACACATTTCAAAACCCGGTGCCTGAAACACCGGGGCTCAATCGAGGTGTTTGATTTTGGAAGAGATTCACGGAAGCACCATTTCATAAAGCAACTTTCCCCTTGCGTATACACCTCCCCACTTACTAAGAGAGAGAGAGAGCGAGAGAGGGAACTCAGGGTATTGCACTGGAAATGAAACATTCACAGAAATGTCCCCTTCTTCCTCCTCCTGGTACAAAGTGAGCAGTGTAATGGTGGACCTCAAGGCATAACAAAATGTTGTGCACGCTGTATGAAGTGACCCATAAAAATCACAGAATGGGGGGGGGGGATAAATAACTTCCTTCTCCTCTTCTTTCTCTCGTTTTGGCTTCTCGTCTTACTGCCTCAGTGTTTGCAAAGCCAAATGGTGCCTGAGTTAATGGAATAAACAACACTGCTCAGTTAGCACAAGCATGCATTAGCTGGGAAGATCTGTATTGATTATTACATAATAAGTGTTCCAAAACTGATTTTCACCTCACTCATACAGTGTTCCAGTATACCCAGGTAAATGCCAATAAACGTTTCCATTACTCCGAACTATTTTATAGATTTACACTTGTTAGATTTGCTGGCAAGCCAATTGTTTTACCTAAGGGCCATGCAAAGCTGCCAGAAATTATAGGCATTTTATACCTTTAGGTAAATCTGAAGTTTTTTTTCCCGAAGCCACGTTACTGTGTGTGATGTTGACTCATCTTAGCCAAACAGGCTTGTCTCCTAACACCCTAGTCAGTATGAAAAGTGCAAAGTATTTTAAATTACCAATGTATTCTTTTGAAAGTACATAAAGCCAGTTAACATAATAATCTTATTTTCCTAACTTTGCTTTTTAATCTGTTTCAAATTTCATCATTATCCAATCCTAGAGGACGGTCATATGAACACACAAATATATGTGTGTGTATATAGAGGAATGTATATATCTAATGTGGTTTTGGAAAGCATATCTTATATGTTTTTATAAATATATTTCTTATGACAAGAAGAAATAACCTCAGATCTTATTGTGGGGGCCTTTTTCCGAAAATTGGTACGTTTTTAGGTACCTCTTTGCAAACTGCAATAGGGGATGACACTCTTCACTTAATAAGGAAAATTCTTTCATTGGCGGAATTGGAGAATCCCATTTACTTGGTTTTGGCTAAAAGGATGTCTAAGTGCCAGAGTACCATGTAAAGGTAGGGTCTTCAAAATGTTCTAAACATGCTCCTGCCCATGCTACAGTCCAGCATATCAAAGTCACACTGCATATTCCCGTGGGATGAATGGCATCAGGGAGAGGCATTCCGAGAGTGTCACTGGAATGTTCTGAGAGTGGCTCTGTTTTCTGCATTTCCCTGTCTGGGCTGGGGTATGCAGGCTAGGCTGGGGGCGTGCCTGGATGCATGATCTGTTTTGTTCTTTCCCAGCCTCCTTTCCTTGGATATGCTCCAGGTGGGAATACAGCTTTATTATCCAAGGCAACAGGCATGACGTCCCTCTATGGAGTCTCCACCAATGTGTTGTTGTTGGAGCATCTACAGAGGGATGAGGCCCGGCTCCTGATAGCAGCTGTGGGTGTAGGAATTGTCTGAGCCTCAGCAGGAAAACCACTCCTTTGGGCAGGACAGTGCTGTCCTCGGGATATAGTGCAAGAGCCATCTTAGCAGCCCAGCCCCCAACTTGGCTTGGTTCTAAATGGAATATTCCACTTGGGAATTTGTTTGTTCTTTTCCCTGTGCTTCTGGAAATGTTTCACCTTTCATTTGATAGTCAGAGATAGGTCCACCTAGAAAACTTTCAAGTGCCTTTTTCAAAACAAAACAAAAACAAATAACAAATAACACACACACATATATCTATATATATATATACATATGCATAAAACAATACATTTATATTATGTTTACACACCTGTATACACATACGTACACGTACCTATATATTTGTTGCAAACAATTCTTTGGAGACGTATTTTCTTTAACTGAAAAGATAGCACGTATTCATACCCAAGAAAGATTTTCTTTCCATTCTTTTTTTTTTTTGAGTAGAGCTGATACACGATGCACGTTAGTTTTAGGTGCACAACATAATGATGCACCTTCTCTATAGGTTATGCGCACAAGTGTCTCTACCATTTGTCACTATACAAAGCTATTGCAGTATCATTCACTATATTCCCTGTGCTGTGCCGTTAATCCCTGTGGTTATTTATTCCGTAACTGGAAGCCTGTCTCTCCCATTCCCTTTCACCCATTTTTCTACCCCCCACACTCCCTTCCAGCAACCATCAATTTGTTTTCTGTATTTACAGGTCTGATTCTGTTTTTGTTTATTCATGTGTATTGTTTTGTTTACATTCCACATATGAGTGAAATCATATGGTATTGGTCTTTCTCAGTCTGACTTACTTCACTTAGCATAATACCCTCTAGATCAATCTGTGTTGTCACAAACGACAAAGCCTTATCCTCTCTTATAGCTGAATTGCAATCCATTGGATATAGAAGTATCACATCTTCCTTATCCATTCATGTATCAATGGGCACTGGTAAACATACATATCTTGGCTATGGTAAACAATATTGCAATAAATATAGGAATGCATATATCTTCAAATTAGTGCTTTTGTTTTCTTTGAGTAAATACCCAGTAGTGGAATTATTGGATCAAATGTTATTTTTATTTTTAATTTTTTTGAGGAGCCTCCATACTGTCTTCCACCGTGGCCACACTGGTTTGCATTCCCACCAACAGCGCAGAAGGATTCCCTTTTCGCTATCTGTCACCAACACTTGTTAGTTCTTGTCTTTCTGATTTCAGAAGGACATATTTTTAATAATAACATTTCAGTCAAAAATACTATTTTTATTTCTTCTGTGAATCTTCGTTTAGATCTGACTCACAGTTACTGGATCATTTATCTCAGTTGGTGGATGGAAAGGATGCTTGTGCAGGTCGAGGGGACCCTCAAAAGGCAGCAACATCTGCAACTCCCCTTATTCAGTTTTCCTCATCTCTGAAACTGATAAAGAACATTCCGGGAGACTTCTCTTTTCTTCCTAAAATACGCAAAGTCTTCCTGAAAGGGGAGCATTTTAATAGAGTATAAGGAACACTATAGTTCACCAACATAGCAAAAATACATATTATGAAAGATGTTCTGCCATTTTTGTAAGGGAACCGGGGCGGGATATCAACTAGGATCATGGAAAACCATGTCACGTCTTGCATTGTCTGGGTTGCAAGACTCAGAAGAGGACATTCTATGAATTTACTTGATCTAACAGCTATTCTAGATATTTTCTAATCACCAATAAATTCAAACTCTTTACTCAGACATTGCAAATGGTGTCACTCTTTATTATCTCACAGAGAAAGAGACAGAACTCTTCACCCAATTGGATTTTTTTTTATCAGTGAAATACTCCAGTGAGTAGAATTAGGGGTTTAAGACCTAGCAAAGGAACTTCAGACCTTTATTCCTGTTGTTAGTTAATACTTACAGAGCGTGTTAAAGTCTGTCTAATGAATTAGTTAGACATTCAATCTTTATTAAGGATGCTTAGTTCAGATCATTATAAAACATTCTAAAACATGCTAATTTGAGCGTTCAAGGCAGAACGTGGGCACCAGTGAATGGTGGATTTTATCATCATCTTTATCATGTCACCTCTTATGAAACTTAAATACATATGCTGTGCCAGATGCTATGCTAGGGTCTTTGTTTGCTTTGTGTTAAAAGTCTACCTGATAGAAATCACTATCCCCACTTTCTAGGAAGGAAAAATAAAAGAGTCTTTGGAAGGTTAAATAACTTGCCCAAGATCACTTGGCCAGGATATTGCATGCAAGACCATCTATCTGAAATGTCTACGTTCCCTCTTTGCCAATGCCAAATTTTATTTTAATATAGATACGTTGGCAAACCTATTAAAATATAATGAATAGTCGGTAGTTGTCAAAAAAACTGAAAATCAACTGAGGAAACTGAAGTCTGGGAAAAAAGTTTTAGATTCAAAATATCAAGTTATGGCTTCTACTTCAGAGAGCAGCTTGGACATAAAGATTCCAGTGAGAGCAGAAAGAAGTGCAGGGAACCGAGATTTACGTCTTGCCTAACATTTTCTTTGCAACATATGAGGCACTTAGGTTATCTCATTTAAATGTCACAACTATGCTCCAAGGTTGAGGTATGTCATCGAGATTAACAGATCAGGGAATGGCAGGGCACAGCAGGATGAGGCTAGGTTGAAGTTCACATAGCCAGGAAGTCACGACACCTGATTTCAAGATGGATACACATGGCCATTCTTCATTATTCATAAAATGAATTTTCTTATGCATTTCTTTGTATATTTCCCTTTGAATACTCCCAATTTTGTAGTGAACAAAGATCTCAGTGTCTGGTCAGGCTTTGGTTTCAAAGAAGAACAAAATATACAAGCAGGATGTAAATGAAAATGAGGCTTATGGACTATAAAATTTTAGACTGTAACTTATCTACATCAAAGTAAGCCTCCACACTCTCCAGGTTATTGTATTTCTAACTGATGTTAAAAATTATTAAACAGGAACTGAATGGCTCCTGTATTCCAGGAAGACTACCATGGGTTATGGAGCTTAATTCCAGGAGTTCAAGTTCATGCACACGATACCACAGGGAATACAGCCATGATTCAAGTATCTCTTGAGTGGAAACTGCTACAAAGTAGCAGAAATTGCATTTTTAACTCAAATGTTATATTTTTAATGTTCCCTTCTTCCATTTTTGAAAAAGGGTCATTTGTGGCAAAAAAAAAAAAAAATATATATATATATATATATATATATATATATATCGACTACATCTCCATCATGAATCTACTAAATTGGTTCTTTTCCTTGAATTACATCAATGGGCTTGTTGTACTGTGACTTATAGGTAAACTCAAAATATTTGAGCTTTGATACTTTTCCTTCTATGTAAATGGGAAGTAAAATTGATTTTAAAGTCCTTTATGATTTACAATTTATTATTTACATAATTCTTATTTATGTAAGCCAGAGAGCAGATAATGTGTGAAAATAAACAGACTGGACAATTTTGTTTTTATGAAATACACTATGTCTGGACAGGTGACTTCACACAAGCTCACATTTTTCCTATTTCTTTCTTGAGCAAATTGGCAGTTAATTTGGGTAAATTTCTTTGATTAAGAAATATTATGTGGCTGACATATCCCCAGGAGAGTAAACAAGGTCGTATATAATTTGAATGAATGGGCAATGAATTAAATTAAAAAGTTAATTTGCATAGAAAGATCTATCCCATGAAACAAATTCTGATTCTAATCACAGTTGTGGTAGAAGCAAGTATTTTGATGTTTCTTTAAGTTATTTCATGCATGTGCTTTCGTCAAAGAAAATAATACACAGGGTTGTTCGAAAACTATGTTATTACAAGTAATGTCGCTTTAAAAAATACGTACAATGACAAGGAGATAGGTTATACGTGTTCAGATTGATATATAGATACAGATGATAGGTAAAATATTAGATGTAGGTATAGATATAGATGATAAAGATATAGATATAGATAGATAGATTAGGAAATTGAGACTGAAAAAAGTTAGTGACTTTTCCAAGTGGCAGGGTAGAAATTAAAGCCAATGTCCTTATACTCTAGTCTAGAATAATTTTCCCAACCTGTCAGCCAGAATTTTTTTTAATTTTTTTAAAGTTTATTTATTAATTTTGAGATAGAGTGCAAGTAGAGAAGGGACAGAGGGAAGAGGGAGAATCCCAAGCAGGCTCCACAATGTCAGTTCAGAGCCTGACACTGGGCTCACACTCAGGAACCATGAGATCATGACCTGAGCCAAAATCAAGAGTCGGTTGCTCAACCAACTGAGCCACCCAGGCGCCCCAACCAGAAATTTTCGAGTTAAGATTATGGCACGGAGGAATTTTCCTGTGGGTCATGCAAAATTATTTCATGTCCATAGGATATCCGAAAGATAAATGCCAAGAAGAATGTTAAATTAATCATGATAACCGTTTAGAGTGCCTTTAAATATTAGAATATTTTCTTTAACATGCCTCAAGCAGAATGAAGGAATTAGTTCTACTACATACTTAGGCCTTCCATGTCAAAGTTCTCAAAGCTTGAATATTTCACAAGGCCTTGCTAATGAGTTCATTATTTTGTTTATTCTGCTCATAAGAAAGCCTGATATAGGACCTTTATATCTGCATTGCTAATAGCTGTCAGGAGTTGGATCCCAGGCTCTTTTCCTTACAGCACTTTGACAAAAGTAATTCAGATCAAAGTCCATTGCCAGGGCCAAACATCAGCCCACACAGGCCACTAAAGAGAACAATCAGGATTATCAGGCCAGCTGCCTCAGCAAGGAGTTCAGAATCTGGGGGGAGGCCGATAAAAGAAATAAGCCATATGGTCAGAACTATGTTTTAGAAAGCAATTGCCAAAGCAGACACAGAAGCTTAGGAGGTATGGAAGGTAGGAGGTAGGAGGTAGGACGTAGGAGGTATGGAAGAAGCAGGAATGTTCAGACTCTGAGACTTTATAGGGAGGGACCAGGGAGGCAGCATCACCCTCAGAGAAGAAAATTCCCTGTGGTTTTATCATGCTGCCCTGAATGCACATGTATTTTTCTCCTACATTCTCAAATTTAGTGGGTGAAAGATCACTCAATGAAACCGATGATTTTTTTTTTTTTTAATTCAACTCTCATGTGTTATGGACCAGAGATGGGAAATACAAGAAGCTTACAATTGTATAGGGCTAAATAAATAAATAAATAAATCAGCAATTAAGCTGGACAGAGGCAGAGGTGCACCATCAGCCCAAGGAGGAACTGTCCGTGATTCTGCATTTCTACACCAAGAGCCAGGAAAGCCTTCTGGGGGAGGTAACATTTGGTTCAATCTTGAGAGATGGTAGTTACATTCCAGATAGGGAAAGGTGGAAAGGAAATGCCAAAGAAATTGATGCTTGAAGCCATGGGCGCTCTCCACAGAAATACAATCTTTCTCTATGATTGAACGCAATGCTCAATGGATATCCATGACTTTCCTAGCGAAGTTGTGTAATGAACTGCCCTTTAGATGTAGACTGCCTGATTAAATCCTGGCTCCCATCTATGTAGGTATGTAACCATGGGCAGGCTATATAACCTCTCTATCCCTCTCTGTAAAATGAGAATAATAATAGGCCCTACCCCCACAGGGCTGCTACGAAGATTAAATAAGTTAACATTTGCAAAGCATTAGAAACTCTTAACCCATATAGCACACGATAAAGGCTCTAATCGAAATGTGATGGGCATCATTCTCCCGGTAAAAATTTTACTAGAGATTTGTTTTCTTCTTAATCCCCCTTCAGTGGATAGGTATCCTAAAGAAAATCCTCCTCTTCTTGAAATCTCTTATTCAGTGGTCTCGAGCAGTGTATCATCTGTTCTGTTGTTAATTTTTCCTTTCCATAGAAACTTGCTTTTTAAATTAGAACTTCTTTCTCTAGGGTGTGCCTTCTTGCTCATGAATATCTGCCATTTTGTTAGAATTATAGCAACAAGTACGGTGTTGTCAAATGCCAGTTCCCTAAAACCACTAGGCAATCTGCACATAAGACGGAGTTGAGCTCATCTCTTACTGCTATGAGGGAGAACACCAATTCCAAGGACTTTTGGCGAGGCGTCAGAGGCAGGGGGGCAAGGTGGGAATTGTTGTGAACTTGAGGTTTAGTTCGGGCAGGTCTTCCAAAGTAGGGGCTAATCAAGAGTGTGTGAAGGTTATGATACAACTGTTGAACATTGGTGGAAACGGCAGAGCAAGAGCTTTGGAGGCAAGAGATTCAAAGAAACTTAGGCCCCAGGCTGCCTGTTGATCTTTACACTGAAGGGTGGATGGGGAGTTTGTGTAATGAACGACCAGGCCATTTGTTGGGGCAAGAGTCTCCTGAAATGGTAAAGCCATGCCAATATTATGAGTACCGCATGTGGGGGGGAATGCCAGACTCCAGTGTCCAAGCTTATTGGTGAAGGTGGATTGTGTGTTTCTTCCTTGTCAATCAAAACATTTTCCTAAATTTGAGTTTCCTGCTATGGTGGAGACAATGGAGTCTGAAGCCAGGATGCTGGTGTGGAAACTCAGGTTCCTCAGTTTACCCCCTGACATCTTGGGCAAGATATTTTACCTCTTTGCGCTACTGGCTCCTTTTGCAAGTGGGAATATTTATAATAGTACTTAGTTATGGATCATCAGGAGAATTGAGTGGGTTAATACGTGTAAAGCTCTTAACATACGGTCTGACACATAGTGAGTAGTCAATAAAGAACAGCTATTACCGATCTATAATTAAAGACTAGGGCGATATTTTTTCATTCAAGTCACAAATTATCTATGTTACAGCTATTTTAATGATTGTGTTCAATGTATATTTTTTTTAAAAAATTACTTAAGTAGCTAGAGGAAAAAGTACTAATGCAAATCAAAATTCTTGGCTCACTTTTTTTTTTTAATTTTCTGGCAATCCCTTCAATTCTTTAATTGTAGATGTTTTCAGAATTTTTGTCTCTAGGATTCTTTTTTTTTTATTATTATTATTCTAAATGATCGTCACTCCAGCTAAGATGTCTGATCGGTTTCCCTTCAAACATGCGAACACTGGGTAACCCTAAATGTCGTGGGCTCCCAGTCTATTCAGTGGACTTTGATTATACCCCTGCCCAAGATTCTGCTACCTGCTATTACATTCCTTGTCGCAATTCTCCTTTATTCTCCCACTTGCACACACTTGAAATTATATTTAGGTCCTCCCAGCTCTCCTTTGGCCTTTGCCTACCAGGTTCCGCTCACGCAATCCAGAAAATTGTTAATCTATATTGGCCTCATAGTCTTAGCCTGGCTCTATCCCCATGACCATGTCTCTGGGTCAGATGCTTATCATCTCTTACATGAACTATTTCAATTGCTCTGCAGTGCTTTCCCTGGATAAAATCTATGGCTTTTTGTATTCATCTCCCATACTGCTGCCAGATCTTTCTTAATAAAAGACAGATAATAAATAATAATCTTTCTTAATAAAAGAGAGATAATTCACTTATCTGTTCAAAGAACTCCAGGGACTCACCATGGCTGGCCGAGGAAAGGTCACTGTGGTATTTAGTGTTCTCCAACACCTGGCTCGAACCCCACCTCTGGTCAAATCCTTCTTCTGTCCTTCACACACCACTTCGGAGTGTGCAATAACCTCGTACAGTTATGCCCTTGCTCAAGTGCCCCTCACCTGAAATGATGTATTTGCCTGCCTTTCTTCCACATTCCAAAGTTCCGTTGCTTTTCCTCCTGGAGATTTCACTTATTCCACTAGTGATCACAAAGTAATTCCCCCATCTACTTTCTCAGAACAATCGGAAGATTTGGGTTTGTAGAGCCTGAATCTCTGAGAATTTTTGGAGTCCTGGATAAGAAAAGGGATAGAAAACTATGAGTAAAAAATTTTGATGGGAAAGTAAATATTTTTCCAAGTGAGAAAAGAAATCCCACGATCTTAAACATTACTTAAAACTAAGGAAGAAGAAGAAGAAGAAGAAGAAGAAGAAGAAGAAGAAGAAAAAGAAAAAGGAGAAGGGTCACCTGGGTGGCTCAGTCAGTTAAGCATCCGACTTCGGCTCAGGTCATGATCTCACGGTTCATGGGTTTGAGCCCCGCATCAGGCTCTGTGCTGACAGATCAGAGCCTGCAGCCTGCTTCAGATTCTGTGTTTCCCTCTCTCTCTCTGCCCCTCCCCTGCTCATGGCCTGTCTCTCTCTGTCTCTCAAAAATAAATAAATGTTAAAAAAATTTTTAAGCTGATGAAAAGTATAAAAATCACAAATTGTGTAATATGATGCAATATTTTCATGAATGAGTTATCTGCCAGATCTGTATAACACTGGTGATAATATTTTCTATAATAAAGGTAATATTTATATATTATAATATAGTTACATGTAATATATCATACATATTATAATATCAAGGGTAACGTTATATCATATTTTTTACTGTAGATGGTAAAGAAATGTAATTCAGTATTACATTCATCATGATTGATCAAAATACGTTTCAGATTATCAATAGCTTAGAACTTACTTCTGCCTAAAAACTTGTTACTATTATGAAAAATCATAGGAATATCAAATCTGAGGAAGTTCCATCTACTTTTTTTTTTTCATATATGAGTTGGACTACTTTGAAGAATGTTCCATAGACTAGACTCTCTCTCTAAACATTTCAAATTTAGAGACAGACACTTTCGGGGGTACATGCTTGAGGATACCTTGATATTGTGATACAACTGTACCTGGCAAGAGGGTGTCATGACCCTGGGTGTAATGCACAGTGACAGAAGAATCCTTTTCTACCCAAGAATGTCTAGCCTGAGTCAATTCCATATGGAAGTAACTGTAAACAACATAACTATTCCGCCAAACTCATATAAATGTACACCTGACTCACCGTCTTCCCAGCAGACCCCCTGCTAATGCCCCGGGCCACTCCACCATCACCCAAAGGAAAGGTAACAGATGAGGGGATAAGATGACGGGAAAGACAGCCTAGAGTCCAACAATTTCTAGTTAAATAGCTCCTTTCATTGTTGGGACTCCACCCAATGACGGATCCCTAAAAATAAGCTTATCTTCATTAACTTCAACAATGTGCTAAGGACAGATTAATCTACCTCTAACAACCCCTTTGTTCCCTGATGTGTTGTATTGCACTTTGTTGTATACATGCGTTGTGTACCTGAGCTTTGTCGATCTTTGGTGCTAACATGTCTAATTCTCTGCTGGACTGATGATTGGCAATGAGTTTTGTCTTTGTGCCTTTCACTGTAGCTGTGCTCTGTGGATATCCAACAATTACATGTTGATTTCAAAGGAATTAGTTTGAGAATAGCCAGCAGTCCTATTGAAAATTACATCTCTTCCTTCTTTACACGTTGGGCTAGAGGTCAGAGATACAGCTGTACTAGTTAAAATTAATTTTAGGTACTTCTATACTTAAGAAACTAATTAGCTTTTGCAGGGATTAATTCATGCAACAGTGAGAGTGCATCAAGCTGATTATGATATTTTGTGCATAAAAAATAGCTGTCAAAGGGTAAAAAAGCAGAATGTCTGAGTGAATAATTAAAAGACCAGTGTTTGCCCTAATAATATTAATCGAATGAAAGGATCTAAAACTAAGATATTTCCTTCGGGGAAACTATGCATTAATCATATTTACATTAAGTTGAGTCCTATGAAATTGCCACTAGCTCGCTGTTTCTATCATATACAATGGCAATTTTGTACAATTCAACCCAATGCATTAATGTATTTGTTCTTCAGTTTTTAGTCATAAAACCCAGGAAGAAAGTAACATTTTTCCCTATACTCAGTCCTCAGGTTGCTTTTAGAAATATTACAGATTGTGTAAAGTGAGCGTTCAGCTAGTGGTTATGTTTCACTTGGCCACGCTTACTGTGAAAAGACAATAGCTATAAACAAAAGCAAATCCACAAGGATACTTATTTATAAGCTGTAATTCTCGATACTTTCACACAATGGGTTACTTCATTCTGTGATCTTAGACGAACGCTGGAGTGCAATATCTACATTTGAGCTTTATGTGGAGACAAGTAAAAAGCAAGATCTGCCAGAGTTAATATAGCCAGATAATGCATTTTTTCCTCCAGAAATGCACGCCAAGTAGAGCATATGCATACCCCACAGCTGTGGTACCATAACCTCTATTTTTCCCCACCATGTGTTCTCAAAAGGCTTGTATCATCTTTTTCCCATCAAAACGTAGCTTTATGTCATGTCAGATCTTGATCAATAATTCCCGTGACATTTATAGTTACCGGAATGCAATATAATATAAAAGTGGTATTTAAAAAATCAGAGCAAGTATTAATAAATACGTACATATATACATACAAACAGGTATGTGTATACACGTATAGTAGCAAATTTGGAAGCACAAAGTGAGAGGTAGAAATCAACAGTAACTCTGAGGCTCAGAGATAAGCCAATTTTAATACATGTTTTTTTCTGTTTATTTTTGAGAGGAGGGGAGAGGGGCAGAGAGAAAGGCAGACAGAGGATCCGAAGCAGGATCCACACTGACAGCACAGAGCCTGACACAAGGCTCGAGGTCACAAACTGTGAGATCATGACCTGAGCCCAAGTCAGACACTTAACCAACTAAGCCACCCCGGTGCCCTTCGGCGTTAAGATTTTGATCCAAAACCTGCCAATACTTTTTCTATGCCTATATGTAAATTATGAAATTCAATTTTTTAATGACATAGCTTTATTATGATATAATTCACATATCATACAATTTACTCCTTTAAAGTACAGATTTCAGTGGTCTTTTATCAAATCCCTACAGCCATTACCAGAGTCATTTTTGGAACATTTTCATCACCTGAGGAAAAAAATCTGTATGCTTTAACCATCACCCTTCTCTCCCCTTCCTTCCCCCAGCCCTAGACCACTGCTCATCTACTTTTTGTCTTTATAGATTCTTCTGTTTCAAACTTTCATAGGAATGAAATCATAGAGCATGTGGGTTTTTGTGACTGGTTTCTTTCACTCAGCGTGACGTCTTCATGGTTCATCCATGTTGTAGCAGGTGTCAGTATTTCATTCCTTATAATGTTCCATGTCATGTACATATCACATTTGTCTAACCGTTCATCTGTTGAAGGACATTTAAGTTGTTTCCACCTTTTGGCTCTAATGAATATCGTAGAAGTTTCTGTGTAGACATGTGTTTTCTTTTCTCTTGGGTACCCACTATGAGTGATATCACTGGGGCCTTTTGGAAACCCCGTCTAATCATGAAGGGAACTTTCAGACTGTTTTCCTTTTGTTACTCAGACAAAGAACAGTAACACAAGTGTCATTTGTGGTTTGGGTATTTTCTTCACAGCCACCTGTCAAAGGAGGTAGCAACAGAACATGGCATTGGCCCTACTCCACAGGAAAGGCCAGCTGAGTGGGGAAGAGATGACTTCTCAACACATGTAGAATATTCATCCCTCTCAACTCTTCTCTAGATCCTTCCTCTTGCCTTAGTGATGCTATATTATATTGTTTGGATGTGTGATCTTCTCCTTCTCATCTATCCCTAATGCATAGGTCTGGCATCTGAAGTTCAATATTTTTAAAGTGTATAGGCATGGTTACAGTGCTAATGAGATATGTGAAAATAGAGTAAAAATAAAGTAAAAGGAGTTAATTTCCATAAAGGAAACCATTCAAGAGTACTTCATTAGTGACAGATCAACTTATTCAACTGTAGTATAAAGAACCTAAATTCACACTAAAGATATATCCCATGCCCCTCAAACTAGATTATGAAATATACATGCAAATATATACAAATAAAATATGTCATTAAATGGCTGATACAAGTAGAAATAGGTTGGAAGTTTATGATGTATTCATAAAAATATAGGAGTTAAAATACATTTTAAGATTTGATCTGTGGCATAAACTATGGTTATCATATACATCCAATATTTTTTAAACATTTTTTAATGTTTATTTATTTTTGAGACAGAGAGAGACAGTGCACGAGTGGGAGAGGGGCAGAGAGAGAGGGAGACACAGAATCTGAAGCAGGCCCCAGGCTCTGAGCTGTCAGCACAGAGCCCGACGCAGGGCTCGAACTCACGGACCGTGATATCATGACCTGAGCTGCAGCTGGACGCTCAACCAAATGAGCCACCCAGGCGCCCCAATATCCAATATTTTTTTATTTTTTTTTTCAACGTTTATTTATTTTTGGGACAGAGAGAGACAGAGCATGAACGGGGGAGGGGCAGAGAGAGAGGGAGACACAGAATCGGAAACAGGCTCCAGGCTCTGAGCCATCAGCCCAGAGCCTGACGCGGGGCTCGAACTCACGGACCGCGAGATCGTGACCTGGCTGAAGTCGGACGCTTAACCGACTGCGCCACCCAGGCGCCCCTCCAATATTTTTTTAAATGAAATACCATATCATCTTAAATCATTTTCCTCAAAACCCCAAAAAGAACACACAGTAATTCTTCTTACTGGGGATAAAGGGCGATAGCAGTTTTTTCATCAGTCAGTATCAACATGAATCACTTTCTCTATTTTCTGCAATTGAATTGTGTCCTTTCATCCAAGGTAAGAACCAAAGGTTTGAATGTTTGAAGTATGGAGCAACATTGTAACATTTCAAATTAGCATTTGAGCATTTAAAAATCGAGTAAGCAGTGCTTGGGTGGCTCAGTCCGTTGAGCATCTGACTCTTGGTTTCGGCTCAGGTCATGATCCCTGGGTCATGGGTTTGAGCCCTGGGTCGTGGGTTCGAGCCCTGTGTCAGGCCATGCACTGAGCATGGAGCCTGCTTGGGATTCTCTCTCTCTCCCTCCCTCTCTACCCCTCTCCCATGTGCACACACTCTCTTTCTCTCAAAAGAAATAAACTTTCAAAAAAAAAATGAGTAATACTTCATCGGGAGACCACCTGAGAACGTTTCCTCTCCCTTCTCACATCATTCATGTTATACAACAGTTTTTAGTATATTTTCGAAATGCTACCAAAAAACAACCAAAAGGACATGCATTTGAAATAGATAAGTAGTTATCTATATTTGAAGAGAATAAAAAATCAAACAAGGTGGCAGGCGGGATAGTCCCACCACGATTGGAGCTCTTACAGGCTGGTAATGAGATAGGCTGCAGGAGAGCTAGTGCTTGGGACCAAAGCCTCGATGGGCCCATTCATAACCGTGTGACCTTGGGCAGCTTAATTCAACTTCAGTGCCTCAGACTCCTCATCTGTTAAATGGGGTTTTCGTCTGAGACGCATCTACTTCCCAGGGCTTATAAATGGATTATACATCAAGCGGCAGCCACAGAGGAAGCTGTCAATAAAAGTCAATACAAGTTCACTGGAGACCTCAAAGCCAGTCTAGTAGTGAGATCAGAGGGACCTGAATGGGAAGTGGTATCTTCTTGGCTCATGATCTACAGAATTTCTTTTTGTGAAATATACTATGTGAATTTAAAGAAAATGTACACAATCGCATTTCCATTGCATGCAACGTAGACACACGTGCACGTGTGGTTTCAGACATATAATTTAGACAAAGCATTGCGAGTGGACGATGAGACTTCAAATGCTCGACTACATTTCTAAAAGGGTATGTGAGGGATTCATGCTAACAGGTTTTTAATCTGAAGTTTGGGGATGACCATTTCATATTCTACACAACGATGGGAATACAAGTAATGCCCCTGAAGGGTATACCTAAAAAGGATTAAAAAACCCTTTCAATGGTTTATCTTTTACCACCACTTAATGAAAGAAACAATTCGAAGTTTTAGGAGGGATTTAACTTGAGGGGGAACCACAGGAGTCAGGTGCTGGTGGGGGAAGTGGAGACAGAACTCTGGCATCTAACCTGAGAAAGGACGCAAAACTAGGGCATTTGGAGCCCTAATTTACAGCTGTATACAGGTGGCTCTCTCTGTCTCTTTCCAATCTCCTGGGACCTTTTCCGCCTCTGGGATCACAACCCGCTGTTAGCCTGCCTACGCTACCGAATTGTTGGCTGATTGCTCTATTGTTTCCGCTGGTTCTCCTTGATAAACTGGCCGTCCCGTGGTTTATCTTCGTGTTGTAATATGATTACCAGCCTCGTCTTAATTACTTGTCATCAAAATTTCCGTCATTTGCAAATGCGCCATTAGGTATGAAGTGCCCCCAGCTGGGCTGTGGCAAAGAGTCAATCCCTTCCTGGAGGATTTTGGGGCTCTCGGTTCCTAGGGCCTTCCAGCCTTCCTCCCTGGACAAACCTCTGAGCCGTTGCTCTGGATCCTTGGATGGCCTGCATAGACTGCTCTTCCCCACTTCCCTCTCCCATTGTGGAACGTCCTCCCAGGGAATGATCTGGAGTGGAGGTAATCAGGGCTCCATATTCTTAGCCTGTCGTGTCTGCAGACAGGCCTCTGTCCAATCAGCTTAGAGCTGTCTGATGACCCTTTTGGGACGAGCCCGGTCGTACCAGCTGCTGATGGAACAAAGGTGACACTGTCTCCAGGAATTGCTCTCAGGGAGCCCAGTGTTCCATTCTGTTTACCTGTCCCTGAGCCACTCTGCATTCAGGGACTGGGCATTGCAGAGAATAGGGGAGGGTAAAGTGGCGCCAGGCCACCACCACCTCCCCTCCCTCCCTCCACCCCGCCCCCACCCCAGGTGGGAGGGGGTCTCCTAGCCCAGCGCTCCCGCTCTGTTTTGACTTTTGTGCATCCTGTGTTCCAACCACTTTGAAGTTGACCCTCACCTTCTGCCCAACCTTTCTTCGAGCCTTGGAAGATCATATTTCTGAATATGCTTCCCAGGAAGCCCCCTGGCCTCAAACCTCAGCATCTCAGCGTGTGTTCCTTGGGGAATCTCAACCATGCCTGGAAGGGTCTGAGGGATGCTGCAGGGAACCCTTCAAGTTTACTGGCTATGTGGCACAATAATCCTAATCTCTGGAATCCGTGAATAAATTCTATCACAGGGCATAGCAGTATTAAGGCTGCAGATAGAACTGGCATTGCTAATTAAGTAAACTAAGATAGGAAGATGATTCTTTAGAACCCAAGTGGACCCAATCCTTGGGGCCCTTTAAAGTGGAGGATGGAGGGGATGCCTGGGTGGTCAGTCGGGTAAGCGTTGGACTTCAGCTCAGGTCATGATCTCAAGGCTCGCGAGTTCAAGCCTACCCCCCATCCCCCTCACTCCCACCCCCTGTCGCCCTCTGTGCTGACAGCTCAGAGCCTGGAGCCTGCTTCGGATTCTGTGTCTCATGCTCTCTCACTCTTTCTCAAAAATAAATATTACAAAATTAAATAATTAAATAAATAAATAAATAAATAAATAAAGTGTAGGGTGGAGGCACAAGAAAGAGAGCCGGAGAATTTGTAGCCTGAGAAGCATTTGAAGGAGTAAAACATCACCCCACTGGCTGAGAAGGAGGAGAAAAGGGGCCACGAGAAGGCCCCAGCAGTGCCAAAGTCTGGAAAGGTGGGGGGCCTGGGTGGTTCAGTCCATTCAGGGTGGGGCTCTTGGTTTCAGCTCAGGTCCCTGATCTCACCCTTCATGAGTTCAAGCTCCACGTGGGGTCTGCCCTGACAGCCCAGAGCCTGCTTGGGATTCTCTCTCTTCTTCTCTCTCTGTCCCTCCCCTGTGCATGCACATGCTCTCTCTCAAAATAAATAAATACACTTAATTTTTTTTTTTTTTTAGTTTAGTTTAAACCTCTGGAAAGGTAAGGGAACCAATTCTCCCCCTTGAGCCTCCAAAAGTGGCACAGTCCTGCCCACACCTTGATTTGAGCCGGGTGGAAGGACTTCAGGCTTTTGATCTCCAGAATTGGTAGGAAAAACATTTCTAACAGCAGCAAAAGAAACCTAGTACCCTTCCTTTCTTTTCCCTCTGTAACAGGTTGGGTTTTAAGTCTGTCACTGACTGTTATATATCTTCCTCCAGGCGTCGGTACCTTTCTCCAAAGGAAAAATGATAGCTCCCTCATATTTGGCTGCTGGCCCAAGAGCTCTCTCTCTGTCTAATTGATCAATTAATTAATTAAATAAAACCACGCCGTAGATTCAGCAAAATGTCATGAAGTACATTTTTGTTTGGAAGTTCCTGTTTATCTTCTACTTCTCACCCTCTTGTGATTATCTTGTGCTAACACTTCCAGAACCCACATCAATTTTCCCTCTCGCATCCCCGCTCTCTTCAGGAAAGGAAACGATTACGAAAGACGCTAAAGGTACACGAAATCAGGTTTAAAACGGAAAACAACATTGACAAATACCGGGTTAGAAAAGCATTACCTCCCCCTGGGACAGATCAACTTGATCATCGTCAAAAAATCTAAGTTGCCGCCAAAGTGACCTGTCCTACATCGCAGGAACTTTTGGTCGGTTAGGAACCTTGCTTCTTGCTGTTTTATGGAACAGATGAAGCAGGAAATAATTAATCTCAACATCACACCCTTGGTAGTTTCAGAAGTGGGCACGACAGAAAACGTCTGAATAGCTAATAGATGGTTCAAAACTGCCATTAAAGTCTGCTTTGCATTACAGCGTGACAACAGTGGGCATGTTATCCTCTGCAAAAATGGTGGGGAGGAGGGGCGCCTGGGTGGCGCAGTCGGTTAAGCGTCCGACTTCAGCCAGGTCAGGATCTCGCGGTCCGTGAGTTCGAGCCCCGCGTCGGGCTCTGGGCTGATGGCTCAGAGCCTGGAGCCTGTTTCCGATTCTGTGTCTCCCTCTCTCTCTGCCCCTCCCCCGTTCATGCTCTGTCTCTCTCTGTCCCAAAAATAAATAAACGTTGAAAAAAAAAAAATGGTGGGGAGGAGGGAGAGTGAGAGCGGATTTATCTTCTGTTGTACAAACTGACACTTTCTTTATATATGAGGTTCCTTCACCGAGGCATTCAACAATTCCTCCTGCCATACAGAACCTTCTTCCGTTTTGCTATAATTAACATATACAGAGACTCAAAGAATGTAAGCCCACTATGGATACCATGGCTTTGGGGAATGTTACCTACTTCCCAAGGAGCACTTAGCGGAAAAGAATAGCCGTGACAAAGCACCAAATACAAGGGTCAGATGGCTAAATCACGTGGATTGGAAACGTTTTCTACAAAACGTGTCTTAAAGGTCAGAGGAGGGTGTGAGCGGGTCTCCCAGCACATGTTATCTACTGGGTAACACTTCGTATCCATCATTATTTTTTTTTTCTTTTTTTTTTTTTTTTCAACGTTTATTTATTTTTGGGACAGAGAGAGACAGAGCATGAACGGGCGAGGGGCAGAGAGAGAGGGGGACACAGAATCGGAAACAGGCTCCAGGCTCTGAGCCATCAGCCCAGAGCCCGACGCGGGGCTCGAACTCACGGACCGCGAGATCGTGACCTGGCTGAAGTCGGACGCTTAACCGACTGCGCCACCCAGGCGCCCCGCGTATCCATCATTATTGAGCTGATGGGGAAGTCGACCTAATGCAACACCCCGAGGGGGGGGAGGGGAGGGCAGCGGTCACCCAGGTAAGGGAAATCTTTGCGGGGGCCACTGTTGCCCCTCTGTCTCCCATTGGGGGTGATGGCTGGGGCTCAGTGCAGCCCTTCTGGTATCCGTAAGCTTCCTGCTTTCCTGTCTGCCTACCCATCTGTGCAAATGGGATTCAGCGTGATCTTAAGTCTGTCTGAAAATGAGATTCAGTTGCAAGGTAAGAACTGTTAATAGAAGTGAACAAATGGAATCAAAAGGTGTTGATATGTTAAATTGTAAGCTGACTTCACACAACTATCTCTTTTTAATATGACAGTAACCGGCGGCTGTGATCACTCTCCTCTCATAGTGCTGCCCTAGGTCGAGTTTACCGGTGACTCGGGACCCCGCTAAGGCTTTCCGCAAAACCGGATGCACCTCAGGGGACAGTCAAGGTGACCGAATTCTCAGTAGGTGTTAGGCTACGCGTCTTGGCCTTTTTCAACTCCGGGAGCGTGTTTTGCGTAGTATTTTCCCTCCCATAGACGATCACATTGATGTGCAGCACAGAAAAAGGCGACCTTTGTTTCGTTGTAATGTCTTAAGTTGGCGCCTTACGTTGGACTAGCGGCACCTGAGTTCCTTCCAGCTGTGGATCAAATAGCACCTCTGCTGACCTGCATTAGGGGGTCTTTTCTGAGTCTCCATTGGGGAGCTGCCGCGCAATTCCAGCACGATGACCGATAAGGCTAAAGACCCCCTGTTTTTATTTATGTTTTTGTATGGAGAAGAAAAACACTGAGAAACATCTGTTCACATACCCGACAGGCTGCCTACACAAAACTTGTACGAGTTGAAATAAATTGAGCAGTTTAGAAGCGAATCGCATCCCAGCGCTTTGTCAAGGGTCGCACCACAAACTTGGCTCGACGCAACCAGCTTACCCCCACGTTGCCACCATTACCAACATCTCCACGGACCGAACGTTCTGTCTCTTTACAAGTGCAGGGTTTTTAGATCTGATAAATAAAATGAATATTAATATTTAAGAGCAGCAGGAGTTCTATCTGATCGTCCAGAGGAGCACCAAAATGAATATTTAATATGGTGTCCACTTAGGGTACTCTAAATATCGTTACTGGCTTTTGTCCAGCCACGGAAAAAAAGTGGGGGAGGCATCTACATACTGCTTATTTTAATTAGGTGAAATTATGTGGTTCAATAAAGCATGACAGCTTGCATAATGAGAGGAGAGACCCATGTTTATGGGAGAATTATTGGTGACAAAAATGTTGGCAGTATGCATGTTTCACCGAGGCGGCTGAAAGCCAGCGTATTATCTTCTCATTCATAATTTCCTGCATTGCCTTTTTAAAATAAACCGGTATCAGGCAGGAGGAGGGGAAAGGGGAAGTGTTTGTTTTCTTTGCTTAACAAAAACGAAGATGATATGTTTGGAGTATTTTGAAGATGATCTAAAAAGTTGCCAAGGAGGTTTCCTTTCTGCCCCTGCCTCCCCCACCTCCCCCTGCGTCCCCACCTCCCCCTGCTTCCCCCATTCTCATCACACTGTTTTCTCTCTGAACCTCCGTTTGATTTTCATATGTGTTACATACATATGCGTCTATATTGTATACACACACACACACACACACACATATATATACTTGTATTTCCTGTTTTTAAAAAAAGAAATAAAGCATTTGAAATGGACAAAATGGAACAGAAGGAAGAGATTGAAAAATGGAATGATTATCACTCCGTATTTTTTTCCTCTTTCCCTATATTTGTTTAGAGACACACAATGCTTAGTTCATAGCATTCTATAACTTTGATTGCAAGTATATTTAACTTAGCCACATTAAAAAATATTTTTAATGTTTGTTTATTTTTGAGAGAGACAGAGAGACAGAGGACAAGTTGGGGACGGGCAGAGAGAAAGGGACACAGAATCTGAAGCAGCCTTCAGGCTCTGAGCTGTCAGCACAGAGCCTGAACATGGGGCTCAGACAGTTTGAGATCATGACCTGAGAGACAAAGTTGGACACTCAACTGACTGAGCCCCCCAAGCTAGCTCATACACCATACTGCTTTAGAAAGTTAGTGTATGTCTAAACACAATGCCATAGGCTAAAACATGAATATTGATACATTCTACTGTTTAAAAACTCTTGTCTGGCAAAATCATCATAATCAGCATTTCAAAAATTATCAAACAACCTAAAGAAAAATAACAAGGATCAACATGTGAGTTATAGGGGCGCCTGGGTGGCTCAGTTGTGTCTGACTCTTGATTTCAGCTCAGGTCATGATCTCACCGTTAGTGAGATTGAGCCCCGTGTTGGGCTCTGTGCTGACAGTGTGGAGCCTGCTTGGGATTCTGTCTCTCCCTCTCCCCCTGCCCCCCCGCCCTGCATATTCTCTCTCTCTCTCTCTCTCTCTCTCTCTCTCTCTCCCTCTCAAAGTAAATAAATAAGCTTAAAAAGATATATTAGTTATATAACTAATACATAAACATTTTCAGAATTAGGAAAAAACAATTATAATAGAAATTCAAAAATATGAGCATGTGACTCACAAAAGAAAATAACAAAAGACCCCATAACTGATACAGAAGGGTATATTCAATTATTCAAGAAATATAAATTAAGACACTCCATACATAAAATGTTTGTCTAACACCTCTGCAAAATTGAACTTAAAATACACAATATTTAGTGCCATTAGGATTTCAGGCAAATAAATGCTCATTTTTCCCTAATACCTATTAAAGCATAAATTATGTTGACGTTTCAGAGGGCATTTTGACCGAGTACAATAAATATTTTTAGTAAGTGATTATTTGTGTTCATAACACTTTAAGAAATGTGTCCACTGGGATTAATAAAGCATATTACTTGCTGTTAGGGTCTTCTTTTTTTTATATAACTTTTTGCAAGGGTACAAAACAAAACCAACCAAAAAGAAATTAGTTTTCAAAATTAGAATTTTCTAACATGGCATTATAAAACTGATTCCATTTCGCTATAAGGAGAAATGTCTCAAAGTACATTGTTAAGTGTAAAAACCTAGTGATAAACAGGGTAAGCATTGGGACACTTCTTTTGTTGCTGTTGTTATATAAAAGGCCTAACTTGATATTCTTCCATTCTTTGGTGGGTAGTTAAATATTTTAATTCTCTTTTTATTTCCCCAATGAGTTTTATACGATAACTTAAAGAAATAAGGAAAAACTAGTAAGAGTTAAGAAACGGGTGACGTGGTAGGTGTAGATGAAGAAAATGACAGCGGACCAAAAGCATGTATGTATGTATGTATGTATGTATGTATGTGTGTATTTGAGGGGGAGGGGAGACAGAATCCCAAGCAGGCTCCAGGCTCCGAGCTGTGAGCACAGAGCCAGACGCGGAGCTCGAACTCATGAACCCTGAGATCATGACCTGAGCTGAAGTCAGACACTCAAACAACTGAGCCACCCAGGCACTCCTATATATATATATATATATATATATATATATATATATATAATGAGTTATATATACCAAAAAGTAACCCTGCATGGGACCTGAAGCCCAGTGGGCAAGCCCTACACTCCACTGCCAAGCTCTGAGGCAAGCAAGGCAGATAGAAGAGAAATTGGCAAGGAGAGAAGAGGTATAGGCAACTGGAGGGAAGCAGACATGAAAGAATGAGTCCCCTCTGGCCCTGAACATGCTGAAAGAGGAAGGATATTCTGAGACCCCAAAGCACAGTGTACAGGCAAAGGACCTAAAAGATGGCCGTCCAAGGGGGCAGTTTTCATTGTCTCTGTCTCTCCGGGGAGAAGGCGGCAAAGAGGAAAGAGTGAGCCACCTTTTACCAAATGGTGAAAATGAGGTGAAAATGAAAAGAAGCAATAAAAGGGAAATAGGTGGACCTCAGTGACAAATAAAACAAAGTAAACAATCTTTTTTTAAAAAATTTTTTTTTTCAACGTTTATTTATTTTTGGGACAGAGAGAGACAGAGCATGAACGGGGGAGGGGCAGAGAGAGAGGGAGACACAGAATCGGAAACAGGCTCCAGGCTCCGAGCCATCAGCCCAGAGCCTGACGCGGGGCTCGAACTCACGGACCGCGAGATCGCGACCTGGCTGAAGTCGGACGCTTAACCGACTGCGCCACCCAGGCGCCCCCAAAGTAAACAATCTTAATTCAAAATTGTGCAACTACCGAAATGCACCACCAACACACACACACACACACACACACACACACACAAATCCATTAAGGATCAGGATTTTGCTATGCTAACAGAAGAGGATATCATTGAAATAGAGGTCTTATCAACCACACCAATAACAAAAGTGATTGGGGAAAAATAGTAAAGCCCTACATGTTTGTTACAAATAATCAGAAAATTATGTTGAACACACATCAACTGATGAAAATTGCCCCCCAAAACAATCGGTCTTGAAGCAGAGGAAAACTGTCAGGCTACAATCCAAACTAAATTAAATCTTCTCAAAAGTGCATTCAGGGATATGAAAACCACCTTGAGTAGAAATTCAAGGGGCGCCTGGGTGACTCAGTGGGTTGAGCATCCTACTTCAGCTCAGGTCATGATCTCACGGTTCAGGAGTTCAAGCCCCATGTCAGGATCTAGGCTGACAGTTCAGAGCGTGCAGCCTGGTTCAGATTCTGTGTCTCCCTCTCTCTTTACCCTCACCCTCCCTCTCCCCTGCTCACGCTCTGTCTCTTTCTCTCTCTCAAAAATATCATAAACAAACTTATACATTCAAAATTGAAAGGAAAGGACACCAAATTAAGAAAAATAAGAACTTACTGAACTTAGAAGAAATGCACAAGAAGAGACAAAATTAACTCAGAAATAACTAAATGTCAAGACACTCAAGGGAACATACTCAAAAGATAATTTTCAAATGATCTTTGAAGAAAAGTAGGAAAACAACCAAGTAAGAACGTGAAAGGGAAAAAAAAAAAAAGATTCCAGAAGTTTAAGGAGAAAGATGTGAAAATAAAAGACTGCCAAAGGAGAAACTATGCCTATAATTGGCATGCCTGGGGAGTAAGAATAAAACAGTGGAACAGAACTAATATTTACATCTCAATCTAAGAAAACCTTCTAGAACTAATACCTGAACCAATCCATTGGAAGGACCAACAAAGTACAGGGGAAATGTAACTCCTATCAAGAAACTCTGAGATCAGTTTTCTTCCACTGGTCAGTGCAGGGTCCTTCCTTGAGGCTTCAATGTCTTCTCCATTTATTGGATGCCAGTGTGATAGGATACAGATGTTTTCAAAAGACTGAATGACAGACTCATGTTCAACTTACAATTTTCTATTGTGTTCATTCCCATTCTAATCTAAGAAGCGCTTACTAATCGGGGGTGGTGTGAAAGGGCACTGAAATGGTAAAAATAATCCATTTATGTAAACACCAAGTCAACATTTTCAATACCTCAATCTCCATGTGTAACTCAGATATAACAGTGAGTGAAGGACAGAATTCTTGGGGGTTTACGATTTGAGGTATTCAAAAATCTGTACATAAGACTCGCGATGTGAAAGCTACCTGTTTTCTGTTGAAGGGAGATGGTATTCCAGATTGTTATTCCACAGAGGTGGGAAGGAGTTATGTAAGCAATCCTAGTGAGCTCAGTAGACAAATACAGCAAGAGAACCTTAAACAGGATTTTCCCATGCGTCTCTCTGCTTTTTATCAAAAAGCAAACCATCTTCCAACATCTATAGATCTGATACATAAGTCGAAAATCAGTCATAATCAGCTGGTATCTGCTTTTAACGTCAGCCATAATTAAATAACAATACAGCTTCCCTGCACTATCTGAAAACAGAGCATTGCTATAAAATCTTTTGTAAGCCAAAATGAAAGTGAGGGAACATTTATCGTTCATTTATATTGAAGAATACTGAGCATTTCTGAGACCCCAAAAATCACCTCTCCGAGGCTTTTCTGATACCTTAGGACACATCTTGCTGATGGACACACAAAATGAATTGTGATAAAGCACAGATGCTCACAGACAAGGTTCAAAGACACCCAGCTTAATGCCGAGATGCTGAGTGTAGTTCCAAGGAAAGGTGCTTGGTGGCGCCACTCTCGCTGCTGGGGGCGAGCTGCCTCGAGGGCTCCCTGCCAAACAAAGTCCAAATGCATTTTTTCGCCTTTTCTGTAAGAGCGAAAATCCTTTTGGTTTCTTTCAGTTAGTAAAACCAGGAACTAACGTAGGTCTTTCATAGAAGCAAAGTAGAGTAACACAAACTTTTGAGAAGTAGGGGATAACTGTAGAGGGAAGACATTTCATAATAAATAACAGCAAAGGATTCATCCATTAGCTGTACTACAGTTAACCTTCACAAAGTAGAAATGAGAGAAAGTATAAATGAAATAAACTTAGGGTTACCTTGGTAGCTCAGTCGGTTGAGCCTCCGACTCTTGATTTCAGCTCAGGTCATGATCTCACAGTTGATTTGGTTCATGGGATCAAGCCCTGCATCGAGCTCTGCATTGACAGCATGGAGCCTGCTTCGGATTCTCTCTCTCCCTCTCTCTCTGCCCCTCCCCTGCTTCTGGGCACTCTCTCTCTCTAAAAAAAAAAAAAAAAAAAAAAAAAAAAAAAAAAAAAAAAAAAAAAAAAAAAAAAAAAACTTTAAAAAAATTTGAAAAAAAAAAAGAAAGAAAGCTGATTTAGACTTTAACCATTTGGAAATCCTATTGTAGTTTCTGTACAATATTTTATTTTCTCATTAGATTTTTGGGTACCTTGTTCGAATTAACTCATAAGTGAAAAACAAATTAGATTCTGTAACCGTCTAAGTTTACTGTGCATTGTGCTATTTTAAAGTCATAAGATAGGGGCTACCTGGGTGACTCAGTTGGTGAAGCGTCTGACTTTGGCTCAGGTCATGGTCTCACGGTTAGTGAGTTCGAGCCTCAGTCTACGCTGAGAGTGGAGATCCTGCTTCGGATCTTCTGTCTCCCTCTGCCCCCACCCTCTCTCTCAAAAATAAACAAATAGTAAATAATAATAATAATAATGTCACAATATAGGTTATTTGAATTATCTATTTTCCAAGCAATATTACTACACATTCTACATTCTCAACCCACCAACTACCAATCATCTACCTTCCCCCATTTACCCTCTCCACGTAGTTAACTACGATCATATATACGTTTACTTAATTTCAAAATAGGAGAACTATCTGGACGTGAATTATGCATTATCATGAAAAATTCATGTCAAAGGAAAGTGAATCACCCGACAATGTGACATCCACAAACACTTTTGCCACCCACCCCATTAAACTGATCACTCGACTAAAATTGTTTTATACCACTTACTTCACTCTTAGAAGCATTATTTTAACATTGGATAAAAATTCACTAGAAGCAGTAAGTCATCTTTTGAGCTCAGCTTTAACTTAGACTCGCACAAACTCTACCAGTTCTTGACAGAATTTTATACGAAAACCTTAGCTGATACTCAGCTTCTCCAGGGAGCCATGTGAAAAGGTTATCAAAGTGGCCAAGTTAATGCACGCGAGCCTAGACCGCAGAGGTATCAAAAGAAATGAGAAACGAGAAATAAATGTGGTGACTAGAACTTCTATTTTACTACAATTCCCCTGTTAGAAGTGTGACCTTGTTGGCTGAGATATTGTTCCAAGGGTTCAAACTACTTCAGAAGAGAATTGGAAAACGTTTTGTTGCTCCTTTTATCACAGAATTCTTTATTGTGGGTGGGTATCAACTTCTCAGATCTTGAAAACTACAGCGTAGTCTTGCACATTTCACTCTATTCACGTTCCACTAGAAAATGAGCAGTACCGGACTGTAAGCCCTGTCATGGCATTGACTGTCATCTTTCCTAACCACTGTATCTCTGGCCTTTACCATCCTTCCCAGAACATAATTAAGAAGCTCCATAAAGGGGCGCCTGGGTGGCTCAGTCGGTTAAACGTCCGACTTCGACTCAGGTCACGATCTCGCGGTGCGTGAGTTGGAGCCCCGCGTCGGGCTCTGGGCTGATGGCTCGGCGCCTGGAGCCTGCTTCCGATTCTGTGTCTCCCTCTCTCTCTGCCCTTCCCCCGTTCATGCTCTGTCTCTGTCTCAAAAACAAATAAACGTTAAAAAAAAAAAAAAAGCACCATAAATATTTGTCGAATAAATTAAAAAAACAAAAAACAAACAAACAAACAAAAAAAAACTGGCTCCTTTTTTTTTACCTGTGCACACATATACTCACACTTTAATTGAAAATATAAAACAACTACCTGCCAGACAATAATTACAAATGTTTACTCTTCATTTGCGTAATTCATAAATAAGACTATTTAATAAATACATAAATAAAAGCTATTATCTTTTATATCATACTTAAAACCCAGCATGTTTAATCTTGACCCTTAAAACCCACTGAGCTATCAATAATTTTCCTTCTTGGTAACTGTTGTTACTAATTAAAAAAAAAAAAAAAACAAACTTATCACATCAATCATAGGTAACAGCACAACTAATTGATGGGAGATGCTTTTCTAAAAACGCTGTTGTGCAATTCATTTGATTGGGATAATTATCCCTATTTTCCTTGACCTATTTTCCTTGACCACTTCCCTGTTAATTCCCACCTAACAGGAATGACAATTACTGTGGGAGAGGAAAGATTGAGGCGCTGGGTTTGGTGCCCAACTCAGATGATAGAAAGCTGTCAGTTTCCATGCATGCATCAGTTTGTTGCACCAAAGAAACCGGTCCCTGCCACCACCCCATGGCTTTTAATGGTAGGACGGCCACAACTCAGCAAGAGAAGGTTTGACGTGACACCCAGGTTAAAGTGTTAACAGATTTCAGTTCCTGTGCTTATTTTTGGTGCAGAGCAGATGAAAGAGAACATCCAGCAAAACAACGCAAAGAATCAGAATCGGGGATTTTAGATGAATGGGCTACTCTCTGGCATTTCGGATACCCATCCCTAACATTTGTTTCTTGACCTGACCTCGCCCAGCCTACGCCTGAGATTCTGAACAGTCCAGGATTTCAAGGGGGGTCTGCTCGCCTCAAGGGTCCTGCTGGGTCCCTCTGGGAGAGGCGCTCATTCAAGAGTTCTGAGAACAAGAGCCTTTTCATCACTTCAATTACCACAAGGTCAGTACGCAAAGCAGCCTTTTCCAGTGGTCCTGGGCCAGCAGCTGTGGCCCAGGAGCTGCCCTGCAACCAAACTAAACTGTCCTCCGTGTCTGTCTCTGAATGACAGCCGCAAGACGATATTTTCTGATAATTGGCTTTCTGAGCAACCAGACCCAGGAGCTGACTCTTGAACAAATAAAGCCTTGTCAGGATTAAACCTCCATTAGTAATTCATAAGAAATTTCTGTCAAGTTTGCGTGTGTGGTTTTGATAGAACAAAAGAACGTTAATTTCCTGACTACAAGACCTCATATGCTTTAACTTTATTCATATATTGTACTATTTTTAAAAAAAAAAGTAAATTGCATCTTTCCAATAAATATATTTATGGCCTGCCATGAGATTCATGCATAAGAATTGAAAATTACCATGAAGCTGATGGCATTCTGTAAATCGGTTGAGAATCTCGCAATCTCTTCAGCCCTCTGGTATCCAGAGAGGTCTCTGCCTAAGGTCAAAATATGTTATGAACAGGGCATTAGGATGAAACCAATCAAGTGATCCAGCGAGATTAAAAACAATGTTCAGCTTAGCGGAACCCAAGGTACAGTGTTTCAAATCAAAAGTGAAAAGGAACCCAATGGCTTAACTTAAAGTCTACTATATAGCCTTATTAAGGAGCCCGTGGTCACATCCATTTGAATGTTTATGATATATTATAAACATACATGTTTGATGCATTATGAAAGCCTCCTTTGATCTCTCCCGAAAACCGCAAGACCTTACTGATGACTGCTGTAGCTTGACAGGTTTTTGGACAAAATCCATTAAGGCACACGGAAAATCACAGACTATCATTTTGGGGATAATTTATTTTGAAAAAAAGAAAAAAAAAGTTTTCCCTAGGATAGTTTGAGAATTGAAATAAGGACTTTCTATAATGCTATTGTTGCTTTTAATCGTGTGTATATGTCTCAAATTTACCCAAGTTAATACTTACCAACCATTATTGCTAAATATTTAAAACTTTGGCAATACACAGAAAATACTGATATATGATTTTTGCTTTTGTTTTGTTTTGTTTTGTTTTTTCAGTGCGCTGGCTTTTACACGCAACAGGATTGTTCGTGTATTTCTTCATTTATAAAAATTCCCAGGGTCTTCCGTTCTTCTTTCCCATCTCTCTCATACATTATGTCTTCTTTCAATTATTTCCTGTAATTGAAAGCCTCGTGTACGCTACGCTTACACATATGAGCCCAGGAACCACTTTATGTCCCTAGGCTTAGAATAGTGCCTGAACATATAAAACCACTCAAACAGTATTTATTTAAAAAAATAACAAATATCTATTCTTTTGGATTCACAAAGCAATGACAAGGGTATTGATCAGTGGAGACGACCAAAAAAAAAAAAAAAAAAAAAGGTTGAGGTATTCTTGGGAAGACTTGGAAAAGTTAGGGTAAGAACGTTACCCTTATAACGCCATGCAATGTTCAGTGTGGAAGTTGAACAATCTGTCTTTTCAGGAGTATGTTGATATAGTCCTATATGAAAATATTTCTGAGAAGATAAGAATAATGGTGTAGGCTCACACCATTTCTAAGTTTCAAGCAGGCTTTTAGGCTTTCAGACTGCATAAATAAAGGTAGTTTGATATTGATTCAAAAGGGCTCATGCACCCCGATGTTTGTAGCAGCATTGTCAACAATAGCTAAATTATGGAAAGAGTCCAAATGACCATCAACTGATGAATGGATAAAAAATATGTTACATATATGTATGTATATATATGATATATATAGTATATATTACATATATACTATATATGTAGTATATATATCATATATAGTATATATTATATATTTATTATTATATATTATTATATATATTATATACTATATATAGTATATATATAATATATATCGTATATATTATATATACAATATATTATATACTATTATTCAGTCATCGGGAAAAAAAAGGAATCTTGCCATTTGCAACGACGTGGATGGAGCTAGAGTGTGTATTATACTAAGCAAAATAAGTCAGAGAAAGACAAATACCATATGATTCCGCTCATATATGAAGGACTCACCTGATTAACCCAAACCCACCCAGGATACTCTCCCTTTTGATTAACATGAAGTCCACTAATTAAGCACCTTGGAACAGCTGCAGAATCCTTTGTCATGGATAATGGTATCTCCTTCTACCATTGCCAAAATCTCTTGGCTGGAAGCCAGTTAAACTCCTACCCATACTCAGAGAGGATAACACATAGTCACTGCACGTGGGGAGGTCTCTGAGATTCTACAAGGTACGCAACACACAGTTTAAGAGTCACCTGCTTACGTCAGTGTCTGTCACACTTTCCCATCACCTGTCTAGTCCATGGGTACATTGGAGTTGATAGAACCCTAGTTCCTACCTCAATGTGGTAAAAGCTTACTGAGGCACCTGAATTTTCTCTTTATCTTTTAGCTTGACCAGGGCACTCACCAGAGCCATAGACCTCACTTCATCCTACTCTAAGCAAAGATAAATAAAATTTAGGTTAAACTATAAAGTCAAGCTGGAAATGCCATACTCACCAGAAGAGAATCAGATGAATTAAGAACTATTTTCAGGTGCCCAAATTAGGCTTTTCAACTTCTTTAGTCATTAAGAGAAAGAGAAGAAAACATAAGACAACATAATACCATGTATCTCTCTTACCATTTCAAGGGGATCTATGCTTCATTGGGCTTAGCAAAAGTTATGAGTCATCCATGGTGTGGCACACTGCAATTATCTGAAGTTAGAATTCAAATGACATTTTTGCATTAAGGAATTCCTCTGAAACTATAGAAAATTATATAATAAGTACACCAAAGATTCAGAGTTTATGGTTCTATGAACCATCAAGTTCAATAAAAGTTTCGAACAATAAAAGAAAGTGGAGAGAGAGAACTTCATTTAAAAATAATTTCTTCCCACGTTTGATGTTTCTCAAAGAGCTAATGATCTAGTTTTAATGTCTTCTCAATAAATCACATTCAAAATTACTAAGGGTTCAACATAATTTTCGCTTTTTACATTTTGAAAGATAAACGTACCCCAAATCAACTGTGTTCTACAAAAAGAAACAAGCAACCCCTCCCCCCCCCCCGCCCCCGAAGACCCTATTTAGTTTCATCAGGGATTTTCAATTGTCTGTTTGGCCTGGAGCTAATGCAGATTACAAAGTCCAAACACCTTTGAATTAGAAATCCATCACCGATTGGCTGCATCCTTAGGCAAATTACTAGCACAACTTCAGCCTCAGTTTCATGGGGTAAAATATTAGTAAACCCTTCCATAGCTATGATGATACAATAGACAATCTATGTATAGCAATTAATGGAATACCTGACAAATAGTTGGTGGTCACTAAGCATTGATGCTGTTGTTACAGACTTATGACTACATGCTTCAAAACCTTCTCTTCAATCACTTTTAAGATATTTAACAACATGAGCTGTTAGAGCTTCTTCTTCATTGATAGCTGTGGCAATAATATTGTTGAAGGCTCTGATGCATATTGACTGAGTCCCTTGAGGTTGACATGTTGAATGGAGCTTGCTCAAGTCCTACTTTCACATTCTTGTGCTGGCTAAAAACTGAAGTTATAATCCAGGTCATTGTCTCACTTCTGTATATTATCATTCTTCAATTTCACTTTGCTATGAAAAGTTTTAAATAAGATCAGAGGCACATGATATCATTGAGTTGTTATTTTTCGAACAATGAACAATGGGCAATGATTGTTCAGAACAACATAAGAAAATTATGATTTTTGCCAATGATTTTCGTATCACGATTCCCCCATAAAATATAAAAGCAAATCCAGTTTTCTGAATTAGTTTGGTCTGGTTTTGACCCAATGTTGGCCTGGTCCAACAGGCATTTATTGTATATAAGCCATGATCTTAGTGTTAAAAGAGATTTTAAGACATAGTAGAAGATTAGATATAATTTCGGCCCTAGGATGTGTCACACCCAAAGAAGATCTGATTAGCACACATGTGACAACAGGAAGTGTACGGATGGCTTAAAGAAACTCCTTTTCAAAAATTACATCATTGTGAGCCAAATGTTATGGAGTAAACAGAAAAATTTCTGGATGCACAGCAATGAGAAACAGTGGAAACTGGAACAATCCTGGCAACTGGTATTCATTCATTCATCTACCCACTTATCAAGCGTGTATCTATGCCCAGTCTAAGACCCTAGCAAGCTTGTAGAAGTAAAGAAGAGAAAGATGCTACTTGTTTGTTAAAGCCTGGGTGTTGGGAGCAAACACAATGGGGAAGGTTGGAATGTGTTTACTTCCTGATTACAGGAGAGACATGACTGAATAACATAGAAGGTGTATCCTGGAAACTTCTATTGGATACTCCATTGTATGTAGAATCTTTATAGAGATAGTCTGTAACAAAAAGATAATTTCTAATCTTTGTAGTGTTGGTATTAACAGCCAATGCCTGAAAAGCACAATCCACCCACCTGGTTCCTCCCAAACTCTGTCACTTCTCCAGCAGACGTGGATGGCTGAAAACATCTGAAAAGTAACTAGTAACTAGCTAGTAGTTGGGAATTGTTGGTCCTATGCAGTCATTGATTGGACATTGGTGGCCATGCACTGTCATTCCCTAATGGAAGAAACTCTGAAGCAGAGAAGGCAGAAGGTCTGCCATTTCTGGAACACAAGAAGAGATTGCTTTCCCAACCTCTTCCCAGCAGTGTTCTCACTGAGCACTGTGGTTTAGATCTTGTGTTCATCGCAAGGGCTATTGCACTATGAAAATTGCTATTCTGACCACCCTTGCTTGGAATTCCTCGAGTGGTTTTCTGTTTTTTTGTAACCAAAGAATCTTGACTAGCACTGATATGTAGAATGAAGCCAAGTCATGGTGAGTCATGAACGCTGAGCAGAAAAGTTGTGACTATGTATAATAGGAAATGACACCATCAAAGCCTTTGAATAGGAATGTGAATGATCAAAGTGGTTCTAAGAAAGAGGGATTTGGCAGCAGTATTCAGGATCAATTAGATTATTGTGGAATCACATAAGCCAAATCAGAGATTCATACAGTACATGGAGAATCAGATTTGTAAATGTACATATACTGAAATAAAATCAATACTTACTATGACAGAAGTAATGGCTACCGTATGATGAAAATGTATTAAGCATCAATAACTGTACTTATTAAGAACTTTATACATATTAATGCATCACATTTTTACAGTCAATATTATCTTTCTATCCTAGGACAATTAATATTTAGCAAAAGCAAACATCTGACTTAGCTCATCAGCTGGGACTTAGACCCAGTTCTTAAACCAAGCACCATTCCCCCTTCGTTTTCCAGCATTTCAATAAAATGGACATTATTAAAGCATCCTTCTTATATCACATCCTTGGACCTGAGTTAGATGCTAGACATGTAAAAGTGACTAACCCTGGTTCTCTGAGAAGTTCATTCCAAATGCAATATTTTTGCAGAGAACATTACCCAAAAATCTTTTTGTATAAAGTTTTCCAGCCTTTTAAGGTAAAACAATTGAGTGGCTTGGATAATTGTTTCGAGAAACTTCAAGTATAATTATCACATGCAATTATCACATCTCCAATGGAGAAGAGCATTTACAGAGAGAAACACTTAACTGCCTTTATTTAAGAGGGTTTCTTGAAATATCAGCCAGACCACAGGGTGACACCAGTGTTGTAAGAGAGCAGGTGACCAGACAGAGGATGTGAGGAGTCCAGTTCTGGAGTAGGTTGTAAACCCACAGTTGCTGCTTGAGCTCTCTCTGGAATGATCACAGACACGGGAAGAGGCATGGGCGAGTCTTTTCATTGTTCATATAATTCTACGCAGAAGTTCTTAGAGGCCAAAAGTGAAAGGAGTCCAGACTGTGCCGTGGGTGAGGGAGGGGGCAGGAGTGTTCTCAAGTAGGGGAATAATGGCAGCGTGTGAAAGAAGTGTTAGTAACACGAGCTGTCCCACATTCTACCTCCACCTTGACCTGAGAGGAAATTTCGCAGCCCTGTCACCTCCAGTGGAGAAATATGGCAGTGAAGACCGAAGGCCAAAAAGAGACGGCAAGGTAAATTGATATGGAAACTCATTTGGATGGAAAGGGATAGGAAAAAAAGAAAAAACAGATAGCCTGCCTCTTTCTTCTTTCCTGAAATGCATAAGGCATCTCTTTAAAAAAAAAAGGAAGGTCCAGGGTGGAGATGGGATGCTGGTATGGCCCATATGGCCCATCTGTGTGCATGCAGGAAGAGAAGATACAGAGTAGCTGAGTCCTCGATGTCATACCAGAAGGTCTCATGCACAAAGGATACTTCTATACTTACAATCTGGCCAGAGTCTCTGCTTAGATCCTGAGACTTGATCACCTCTCTGGGTACCCCAAACCGGAAATAGTAGATACTCCAAAAGGCTATGAATTAAAAAAAATATATATGATATATATGATATATATCATATATCATATATATCATATATATGATATATGATATATATAAAATATATGTATATTGTGATATCTACAGAACATATGCAACAAAAAAAAAGAATCCAAAATAGACAACCCATCACAGAGGTAGCACAAGTAAGAGACCAGAGTGATTACGAATTGCATAATACACCCCAATCATAATAAATATCTTTGAAGGAATAGAGATAGATTTTGACGAAAATGAAAGGGGAGCATGTATCTGTGAAGAACAGAAACAGATGTTCACCAAGAAGGTGCTGAGTATGATAAGCATGCTACTTTAAGTAAAGAACTCAGTAGATGGGATCAATAGCAAGATGGGCTAAGGCAATAAGTGAATAAGACACTGAAAGAGTAGGCTGAAGAAGTTCCAGAAGATGAATGAGCGGTACAATTTAATTTTTTTTCATGTTTTTATTTATTTTTGAGACAGAGAAAGAGCATGAGCAGGGGAGGAGCAGAGAGAGAGGGAGACACAGAATCCGAAGTGAGCGGTACAATTTAAAATCTAATAGGGGGTAGTAGACAAGAGGAGACGTGTTGACATCTGTATAATCGAAATCTCAGAAGTAAAGAAAAAATAGTTCTTAGAAGAACAAATATTTTAAAAACCGAGTCACGTTTTCTTGGGATTTAAAGAATCAATTAAAAATTCTTAGTGAATGGGCCCACAGCACTACACATGGAAGGCAAAAATAAAACACACCTCAACCCCTTTGAATGCATTTTCAAAAAAAATCAGAAACCAAGAAATGAATCTGGGATCCTCCAGAATGAAAACATGACCCTTTGCCTCTGGTTTGTATACAACGAACTAGGAATCAAATTGACACTGCCTATGTTGACAGCAACATCATATTCGAGATGAAGGTTTTCTCGAAAGCTGCAGGAAAAGAACGTGGACCTCAGCGTTTCCTATCAAGCCAAACTCATATTTAAATGAAAAGGTAAAAAAAAAAAAAATCTTTCAGCATAAAAGACTCAGACTTGGAAACACAGAGACTATATTTGGAATAAATATCAGAGGAACACTCCAGAAGAAAGGGAATACATCCAAGAGAAAGCCCAGGAGGGGGCCTGTGCCCTGGAAGGCAACCTCATCATTCCCTTTTCACTGTGCAGAGACTGATCCCAGGAGCAGTGAATTGTATCACCATCCATCCAGGTGACTGGGAGCCCGGGTGCCATGGTAGCTCACTGCCTTTTCTGTTTCCCTCATGTTCAGATTCCAAATGCCGCTTCTGACTCTTGCTTTATTAACACTTACTAATCAGTATCTTCTACGTAAACTGGGCAGTTTCTTTATTCCACCATTTCCTAAATGGTCTGATCCGTTTTCCGTCTGTATGACATTTGACGTTTAAAAACATCACTTTGCAGGACCAACAGGATCCTCTAGACACTGTCGTCTTGCACCTGCCTGGTGATGGCCTCCTTTGCGCCCCCTGATGGCTACTTTCCTCACGCTACATCAGGGCAGACCGCTTCTCCTTTTCTATGGCTTTCCTTAAACCCCCAGTCTGGAGTTAATTTCAGATTCTACAAGGACCCTTTACGTCTCGTAATTCCATGATTTTTCCTCAACAAATTGAAAATGGCCTATTCATTTCTCTGTCTTTCCAAATGAGATGCCCAAGCAATAATTGTTTTCTTATTTACTATTTGTAAGTATTTCTGGAATCAATGGAAGAAAAGAAGGAATGAACGGGCGAAAACACAACAAAATATTTGGGAGTCTACAGGAACTGATTTATTTTTTTATTTATTTATTTTTTTTTTAATTTTTTTTTTCAACGTTTATTTATTTTGGGACAGAGAGAGACAGAGCATGAACGGGGGAGGGGCAGAGAGAGAGGGAGACACAGAATCGGAAACAGGCTCCAGGCTCTGAGCCATCAGCCCAGAGCCCGACGCGGGGCTCGAACTCACAGACCGCGAGATCCTGACCTGGCTGAAGTCGGACGCTTAACCGACTGCGCCACCCAGGCGCCCCTACAGGAACTGATTTAAATGGCAGTGCCATCAGTGCAAACATGGTCCAGTTATAAAATGATGTTTCTTCCATGTTTTTTCTCATTTACAAAATCGGTAGTCTACAGCGGAGTTTTGTTGGGAATTTAGGTGGCATTATGATGTAAAAACACTTAGCACAATGTCTGTATCATAATAGCTACGCAACTTTGTTTCCTCACCCGAGAAACAAAAATCCTTTGAGAGCTACTGGATCTATTATTCTAGAGGATACAGATTAGTCTTTGCCAAAAATTAATCAGTAAAGAATTTACAGTCTAACAGAAATCTTAGTACTTAAAATTCTGGGTTAAAAAACACACATGTGCCCTACAATGAGGCGCTCTGTGCTGAACGCAAAACCTGGATACTTCGGTATCACCTGAAGAACTTAACACGATACAGATTCTTGGGCTTCACCCCTAGTCATCATGATGTGAGAAACCCATGGGAAGTGCTGTGGAAAGAAACATTAAAGCAGTGTTTCTCAGGGCACCCGGGTGGCTCAGTCAGTTAAGCGTCTGACTTCGGCTTAGGTCATGATCTCGTGGTTTGCAAATTTGAGCCCGACGTCTGGTTCTCTGCGGTCAGTGCAGAGCTCACTTTGATCCTCTGCTCCCCTCTCTCTCTGCCCTGTCCCTACTTGTGTTCTCCCTCTCTCTCTCTGAAAATTAAATAAACTTTAAAAAAATAAAGAGCAATGTTTCTCAGCAATGACACTATCGATGTTCTGGATACTTCTCTGTTGTGGGGGGGGGTGCTGACCTGCGCATGTAGGATGTTTAGCAACATCGGTGTCCTCCATACTCCATTGGGGTCCCACACCCCTTTCCCCTCCTCTACCATTGCAAGTTGTGATAACCCAAAATGCTTTTATTTAGGGCTGCCTGGGTGGCTCCGTTGGTTAAGCATCCGACACTTGGTTTCTGTTCGGGTCACGATCTCACAGTTCATGAGTTCGAGCCCTGCATCAGGCTCTGCGCTGATAGGGTGGAGCCTGCTTGGGATTCTCTCTCTTTCTCTCTCTGCCCCTTCCCTGCTCATGCTCTCTCTGTCTCTCTGCCTCTCTCTCTCTCTCTCTCTCTTTCAAAACAAATAAATAAACCTTAAAACAATGTCTTTAGGTATTGCTAATGGTCCTTGGAACAAAAATATCCCATTAACGGTCACTGGATTCAGAAGCAATTTCCCCTCCGTTAGACATTTTTCACGATTATAGTAGGTCAACATTTCCTATTGCATAACTCCTGCCTCCATAATGTAGAAGCCGTACCCTCAGTTTCCCAGCTTCTCTTGAAGCCATTTGCATGCGACCTAGGCTGGACCCAGAAGAGGAGCCAGAAGGGAATTTAGGGAGTGGTGAGGGCACACACGTACTCTGCTGCTTGGCACTTGGCCTTGCCTGAGGCAGTGATGGGGTTTGGGGAGGTATCCTGTCTCCTATTTAGGATACTGCTCCTGCCTCCAGATACTTGAAGCACTATTTTAACTGGATTTCTCAATTGAGCCGCACAATGCACAAATAACCTAAGTGATTATGTTCTCAATTCTCCCCAAGATGGCCTATGAGAGCGGCCTTCTAGAAGATGGCCTATGAGAGCGGCCTTCTACAAGCGTAGGACAGAAGCTCCTTCTTGACGTACAATAGATGCCTCAGCAGATTAAGGCTCACTTGTTTAAATTGTCACACAGAAAACGGGTTGAGAGGGAAAAAAGAGAAACTTTTTTTTGCTGCTAAACTTAGCTATTATGATTCTCCTTTTCAAAACTTAAGTGCTTACTGCTAACAGCCTTCAACTAGAGAATCATAAACAACTTTAAAACTGAGGGGATTTTTCTTTAGCTGGACCTTGAAATATGGTTCAATGGTGAACAATTTGCCTGTTCCTTGTGTTTAGGCATTTCCCTAAGTGCTTTTATGGGGACAGTACAAGAAATCATATTCTTTGCTTTTGGTATTCTTGCACATTATATTCTTTTTTTCAGTCTCTGCGACAACCTTATTCGGGACTGGCTACGTAATTTATGGGATTGAGCGCAAACTGAAAGGCTAGACACTCTGTTCAAACACTGCAAATTTAGGATGGCAACAGCAGAACCCTCAAACGGGCATAGGGCCCTCCTCAGCCCAAGCCTCTGTGCACCTGCTCAGGTCACACCCCGACGAAGACGGCCCTGTCTTCGGGTGATTGGCACATCACATCGCGCTTATACTGGTTTACGTGGAAGAGACCAAGATTCTGGGGCTTCCCTGGTGGTCCTATGACAATTTATGACCTGGAAACCCTGAAAGTTTATCATTCATCACAACAAAAGTAGCCCTGTGAGTGGTAGTAACCCAGCATCTTTGCACCCAAAAGCGATGAGTAAGATTGCGGTTATGAGTTAGGGTTGGAACCACAAGGACAGTATACTAGTTTTTTTAAAAATTTTTTTAAGTTTATTTATTTGTTTTGAGCGACACAGAGACAGTGCGAGTAAGGGAGGGCCAGAGAGAGAGAGAGAGAGAGAGAAAGAGAATCTCAAGCAGGCTCTGGGCTGCGAGCACAGAGCCCGACACAGGGCTCGAACCCACAAAACCTCAAGATCATGACCTGAGCTGAAACCAAGAGTCAGATGCTTAACCTACTGAGCCCCCTAGGGGCCCCTAGCATATTAATTTTTTTTTAAGTTTGTATTTATTTATTTGAGAGTGAGATAGAAAGTGTGAGTGGGGGAGGGAACCAGATAATCCCAAGCGGGCTCCGCACCGTGATCACAGATGCCAACGACAGATTGGAACTCAAGAGCAGTGAGATCATGACCTGAGCTGAAATCAAGAGTTGGAGACTTAAAAGGGGCGCCTAGGTGGCGCAGGCGGTTAAGCGTCCGACTTCAGCCAGGTCACGATCTCGCGCTCCGTGAGTTCGAGCCCCGCGTCAGGCTCTGGGCTGATGGCTCGGAGCCTGGAGCCTGCTTCCGATTCTGTGTCTCCCTTTCTCTCTGCCCCTCCCCCGTTCATGCTCTGTATCTCTCTGTCCCAAAAATAAATTAAAAAAACGTTGAAAAAAAAATAAAAAAAGAGTTGGAGACTTAACAGACTGAGCCACCCAGGTGCCCCGCAGACAGTATATTATGGAATATACACAAATGTCCTACAAAATGGAAAATGCAAAATATATACATATATATATATATGTGTGTGTATATATATATATATATATATATATATATATATATATAAAGCCTAAACTCGAATTATACTAGTGTTAGGCCACTGACTGCATAATAGTTTGTTGACATCATTACAATGAACAATGAATACAGCACTATTTATTACAAAAGTTATAAATCTACCTGGTGTATAGAATTGATTCTGTGAACTGAGTGGACCCCATGAAACAGTAGTTTATCAGAATAACCTGCATTATGTTTTGGATACTGTTCCTGGCTACGGACCCTTCAAATGCGACTCTCCTCTCCTAACAGGATTCTTCCACGGAAGCACAAAATATTTATCGTGTTTATCATTTTGTTTTCATTCTCTATACACCTGTCCTAACGTGGAAGGAAATAATCGTGAAGATAATTCTGATGTGCCCAGCCTCTAGCTTATAACATTCTAATGGAATGTTAATATGAGAATTGTAGAGTTATTGAACATTTAAGTTAATTTCTTCAAGGATTTGGGAGAATATATTTTTTTTAATTTTTTTTTTAACGTTTATTTATTTTTGGGACAGAGAGAGACAGAGCATGAACGGGGGAGGGGCAGAGAGAGAGGGAGACAGAATCGGAAGCAGGCTCCAGGCTCTGAGCCGTCAGCCCAGAGCCCAACGCGGGGCTCAAACTCACAAACCGTGAGATCGTGACCTGAGCCGAAGTCAGACGCTCAACCGACTGAGCCACCCAGGCGCCCCGGGAGGATATTTTTAAGATTAAGAACTGAGCCACCCAGGTGCCCCATCGGTTGAGCGTTTGACTCTTGGTTTCAGCTCAGGTCATGATCTCATGGTTTGTGAGTTGGAGCCCTACATGGGCCTCTGTGCTGGTAGTGTGGAGCCTGCTTGGGATTCTCTGTTTCCCCCCTCTCTCTCTCTGTCCTTCTCCCTCTCATGCTCTCTCTCTCTTTCAAAAAATATTTTTAAAAAAGAACTGTATAGTGATTTTTAACTGCTGGATATTAGTGATGTCTTAACTTTTGCATACAGTGACTTTATTTTTAATCAGAAAAGAGAACTGGCTTAAATTCCTGAGGATAATTAAATGAAATTAAAAAGTGTATTTTAAAAGTTGCTTTGAATACAGGGCTCTAATTCAGAAACAATGTTTGACGCTGTTTTCCAGGGACAAATTCATTTTATAAATCGTTACTTCAGCTTTGGTGAACATGTGGCAAAATAATGCAGTTTTAAATTAGTGACGTATTAGTGAATCAATTATCTAGTCTCAAATACATGTTTTAGTCGCATTTCATTCATTTGTGACTCAAAATGCTATATTTAATATTTAACAGCATATTTAAATATTGTATCCCCTTTACATTTGAGATGCTAGGATATCTTAGGGTATCTGTGGAGTAACATACCATGGTGGGGATGAGAGCAACTTATCAGGCATTTATTTTGACGAGTGATAAACTGCTCTGCAACACTTTATCTGCTGGATTCTTCCTCATCCCCTCAACAGACGATTATATGCAAATTATGATCATGGAGACATTTGTACCAGATTTTTATAGTAAATCAGGAAAACTGTGGAAAATTAATAAAGTCCTGAATCTGGATGTACTCCTTAATTTGTCCCAAATTTCCCATTCAAGGGAAATTAAAGGATGACATTTGGGTGTTTACTTAAAATCCTCCTTCTAAATCTGTCTCTAGCAACCCTGATTCAGTAGTTTTGGATGAGTAGAGAAATGTTCATTGTTATCAAGAACGTAAGAACAGTGTTGAGAACAACCCTGAGAATTTGCTCTCTGATGCTACGAAAAAAAGCCATCTCTAGGCTGAATTAGTTTTGGAACGTATGAAGAGATATAGAAGCAAAAGAAAGAGAACAAGGCAATGGACAGAGCCTATTTGCCAGGGAAATCCTCTTTGTGAAAATACTGGTGTAGAAAACTCTACATTTATTTGGTAACAAAGAAAAGTATTAGAGGTTTTAGGCATTTGAAAGCCTTATATTGGATGACACACAGATAAGAAACAAGATGAGATAGTGAGATGATAGAATTTCCATTCACAGCAGGAGGTATTTTGTTGATGTTATTGTTCCAATCAGCATGGGAGGGTGTGAGAGAGAACACTTACTCATGATTCTACTAGGAGAAAATTCCCAGAGATCTTCCTTCCCTTAGAACGGGATTAGACTGCAATGATCAGGTCTATGTATGAAGCATGGAGACAACTTCTTCAAATCCAAACACAGAAAGCAAATAAGGCTGAGATTAACTGAATACAAAGACGGTAGATGTAATACACCAAACAGACAAATATTGAAGTCAGAATGATGGCTGGGAGCAGGTTGAGGTGCTGAAAAGGCAGGAATCCAGGGATAAACTCATGCCCACTGATGGCCTCCCAGCGGGAGTCCGCAGCTCAGTGTAAAACATGAAGCCCCGTGAGCTGATGATTCCTCTGTGTAGTGTCCTCCTCTGTACAAGTGTCCAGAGGGGAAAAAAAATCCTCAAATATCTAATAATGTTTCCTTCCATTTAGAGAAATAGTAACAAAAAGTAAAATAAAACTTCTCATCATATCGGGGAAACTATCTGATCAAAAAGTGCAAGGTATATGAACTGATGACAGAAACGAGCATTTGATTTTTCTGTCTTCAATTATGCACTTTCTTCGATTGTATTTAAAGTGTATTCATACAGCTTTGATTTAAGTACACAATACAATGGCTTTTGCTTATCAATCACGGGGTGTAAAAACCTCCAAAAGAATCATCTGTTTGTTTTTCCCTTGCTTTTCAAGACAGATAGACAAAGAAAAGCCAATTGATACCCATGAGTTGGATGAATTATGATAGTTGACTCTTAAAATTCTACTAAGTATAAATAACTCAAGCTTTACTTTCCCAGCTCATGATATCAGTGGGTCCCTTTGAGTGAATTATGACTTGAGATTTGACTCTGTCATTTGTCACTGTATCTATTGCATTTATTTTACGCTCCATCATTACAATTCTGATGTTTTGGGACGACAGTATTGGAAAACCAGGGTGCCCAGAGTGTTTCTATTTAGTTCAGTGAAAATCTGGGATGTGTATAAAGCAATTTAAAATAAAACTATAGAGGAAAGGATGGAATAAGTTACCGCATTCTTTCTGTTTCTTTTAATGCTGTTGGGATTCATTATTAGATTCTTAAAGAAAATACATTTGGTTAACAAGTATTGCCCAGAAGACAGGCTATGCAGATACTGATTATTTCTCCAGCACCTAAACTACAAATTCAATAAGTGCTTAGCCCAGCTCACCTGGCTGCTGAGTACACTGAAACGCAAATGGAACCCCAGGGCATTGCCAAGAGTATTGAAGGGCACCTGATATCATTCACTCATCGTTTATCCTCCTTAGTGTCTAAAATCTATGAATCTTGGAGAAACATTGGGGGAGAAAATGCAAAGGATTAGTTGTAAAGGTCATATAGGGTTTTCTACTCCTCTTTTGTTGTTGGTAAGAAGAGGCATATTTTCAAGTTCAACAATGACTATTTTTCTTGATTTTAATCCTTTACGTGGATTATTTGACGTCCCTTTCTTTTTAGAGTTTGCCATAGCTACAATGTTCAAAGAAGAGATTGCCATCTCCGTGTCTCAAAAGGCAAATACAATGAATGGGTTAGAAAGCCTCAGTGTCTGAGACCTTAATGTAAAAGGAGGTCATGAACACAACCTTGTTCTATATCTCCACCTCAAGCCCGGAGGAGGCAGAAATAGTCATATAGATATCAATCAACAGCATTGTGTGGACAATGGAAGGAAATGCTCTCCAGTCCATATCTGCTTATCTGTGACTACTGTGTGCTTTGATAAGTGGGTATTTTTCAAATGCCAATGAACATGTTGTCAGTGACATACACTTCTCTGAGTTCTGTGACTTAAAATGTCCTCAACAACGTTCTCTATGCAAACGGTTAGTATTTATGACTGCTTATACGGTTATAAAGTTAAAGGTGATAATTAGATCTAACTGGGTACATTAGTCTTTTAACAGCTTTATTGTTCCTCAAAGATACACACACACACACACACACACACACACACACACGTGCAAGTGAGCAGCTGCGAAATGTCCCCTAAAAATAGAAACTAAAAGTAATAATCAGAAACATAAGAGCAAAGTCTCCCAAACTAAGTTCCATGGCCGTAACTTTTTATGATGTTTGCAATTACCTCAGACTGTGATTTGTCAGCAAATGTATATCTGGGTTCATCATGATTGTGAAGCAGAGCAGTAAGGATTTGTTAGTAATTACAGAGCTCTGCAGTTGTCTGGTGATGGTTGAGATGACCCTCGATAATCCTTAAGTTTGCCTTGTGTCTGCTTCACTTGCTAGACATTTAATTGAAATTTTCCCTAAAGGAGCAATTTCCCTTTCCATATACGAATTCCATTTTTGCAGAGGTGGGTGGAGTTCAGGAAAGGAAGGGACAATGTTGGCTTCCCAATGGTGGGAACTCAAAAAAGATTTTTAGTGTCTCTTTTTCCTTCCCCTCCCTTCTTTCTCCTCCCCCACTTCCCCCTCCTCCTCTCCTCCTCTTCTAATTATCTAATTCTCTTTCTAATAATCTTAGTCTGCCATCAAATTACCAGTGTCCATGTCAGATATAATTTGAGATAAAAATATGCTCAAGTGTTAGCCCCGAAATTGTTTTAGTATTTTTTAAAGAACAAATTTAAAATCTAATCGTGACATTATCCAGTTTGAATGATGAATATTTTTACTTAATAATAACCAAAAATAAAAATATTTCATTTATTTATTCATTCATTCATTTGATAGGGAAAAATCTGTTATAAGATGGCCAACAGGATGGATAGGAGAATGCCAGTCTCCGCCTGAAGACTCCCCTTCCAGCTTCTTCTTCCTACCCCACGTGCAGCTCATGCCTAATTACTACTAATGAGGAATGTGGAAATAACAGACTATAAATTTTCCCCTATGTTGATGCCCAGGGGCTAAGACCTCTGGAGAATGATCTCCTCTGAGCCCACGGGTGTAAAATAAACCTCCTGTCTTCCAAGATCTCCGAATGCCACGTGGTTCTTCTGCCGGGTGATCCAGACCAGTTTCCATTACACATTCATTCATTCATTCTCAGAGAGAGAGCACACAGGGGAGGAGAGAGAGAGAGAGAGAGAGAGAGAGAGAGAGAATCTTAAACAGTCTCCACCTCAGCTCAGAGCCCCATGTGGGGCTCAATCTCATGACTCTGAGATTATGACCTGAGCTGAAATCAAGAGTTGGGCACTTAACCAACTGAGCCACCAAGGCACTCCAAATAAGTTCTTCAAACATAATTTAAAAATATTTCAAATGGAATCATTCTTTTCTGACGGGCATTGAATAAATATTGGTTAGCCAAGAGAAATTATTTTAAATGCTTTTCTTCCTATTACTTTGAGAAATAGTGAGATGTGAGTGCATAAAACACTAATAATAATTCTAGAGGGCAATTGGACAGTATGGACTAAAACACCTTAAAGTATGAGTATCTTTTTCAAATTTAGTTGCTTTTAGAATCTTTAAAATCGAACATGTTAATACCTTTTGGTGAAACAATTGTATTTGTGGGATTGAATGATGACAAAATACATAGAGTCATTCAAAGACATATATTCATAGATAGATATGAATGTTCAGCAAAGTATTATTTATAATAATTAATTACTGAGGAAAAGCACATCTTTAACAAAGGATTAGAATAAATGATCTTTGGAAACATTTATAGCATCAAGTCTATGCAGCCATTATACATAACATTTCACAGATTTGTTAATTTATAAGAAAAAAATGTTCACAATACATTATTAACATGAAGAGCTGTTTAAAACATGCAAAATATATGTATGTGTATGAAACATCCTGGTAGGTTATAAGTCACAGTGTTAACAGTAATTATGTCCAAAGAGTGGAATTAATGCTGATTTTAATATGCTCTTAATATTTTTCTGCTCTCCGGGCTCTCTGAAATACACTATCAATATTTTCGTAATGAGGACTATATGTGAAAATACCTGATAACCAAAATCTAAAGTAATGTTTTAGATTTTCTGCTAAATCTTCTCTACTGAGTCTGAATGGTCAGAGTAAATAACAAAACTACTAAACCTTTTCGCTAAAAAAACCCTAACTTGAGGTTTGTCTCCTTGTAGTAAATAATGTCTTTACTTGGATTTTCACTTATTCTCACTTTTAAGTGCCAGTGTGAAAATTTAGTCACATTTTTCACTGTGTTGTAATCTGACTTATGAACAATGCAGTTAAGTTTTGGTTTGTTGATCTGGTATTTGTTTCTCCCAAAGAGATCGTCATGCTTAGGACTGTTTTTTGTTGTTGTTGTTGCTGGTTTGGTTTGGTTTGTTTTTCAGGAGCGAATAATTGTTTAATACATCTTCAAATGTTATTTACAATGAAGAATATATCGCATAATTACATGTAAAACTGCACACTCTCCAGGCTGGTTGAAGGAGGTTCAGGGGTGGGAATGACTCACATGAAGACTTTAGGCACAAGAAATGCTTTTCTAGAAAACTAAATCATAAGAAATGCCTATTGGTGAGGGCTGTCAAAATATTTTACAGTCTCGACACAGAATGCTGGGCGGGTAAAATGTAATTATTTTAATCTAGATAGAAAATAATGCAGCGGAAGCCAATGCCGCACCAAGCCAAGGAATGGTCATGGTTCAGTTGATGAAAGGTTTGATCTCTAATCTTGAAAAGACTCAGAAATTTGGGGATGGTCCAGCAAAGTGGTATGTTGTGGGAAGGAGACAATGAAACAGCCTTGATGAGGAATGGTTTCTCTGTAATGAATAAGATAAGGGTAGGAATTGCTCAGGTGTTTTATGGAAAGGCTGAAAGAGCCTGAAACAATGTTTCTTAATTATCATTCAATGTGCCTGCTGGCATTCTTCTCTTCTCCAGCACTGCCCCCAGGAGGCGAGGTCCTAAATGGGCAACCGGTCAGTAGGTTTTTCCATTTCTTCCTTCCCTCCCTCCTCTTGTCTTCCCTCCCTCCCTCCTCTTTTCTTCCCTCCTGCTTTCTCTCTCAGCATTTAATCATCATTTTTATGTTACCCTGAAACTTATCAATTAAAAAAAAAAACAACACAGCCCTTGGGGCACCTGGGGGGCTCAGTTGGTTAAGCATGCGACTCTTGATCTCCGCTCAGGTCATGATCTGCCAGTTTGTGAGATCGAGCCCGCATAGGGCACTGCCCTGATAGTTTGGAGCCTGCTTGGGATCCTCTCTCTCTCTCTCTCTCTCTGCCCCTCCCCTGCTCTCTCTCTCTTAAAATAAATAACTAAACTTAAAAAAAATGCTGTTTAATTTATTTTTGAAAAGTTAGCGATAAAGGTACTGCTCAAAGAGATCATCTCTGGCATACTGAAAATTACTGTCTTGGAAAAATAGGAAACAGGAAGAGTGCAAAATGAAATGCTGAACCGCAATTCGATACAAACTCAAATCCTGGATTTCACTGGGTGAGGTGGTTGGCTGTTGTGTCTTGTAATTTTGACAAATCATTTGGTGGCATTCATCCCATGCGTTAATGATTCACGTGTTTTTCATGCTATTTGTTGAAAACAGAATAAGCCCTCCTACTTAATCCTCCTATGACCTTTATTCCACTGTAGCGTCAGAGAGGAATGCAGTGCGAAGGGTGTGCATTGTATCTGCCAGGTAAATTGGGACCGCAGGATATGTGATCAGATCCCTTATCTCTGTTAAAGAATAGTTTCGTTATGAAATCATGACTTTTATACAAGTATACAATGGAGACATAGCACAGGTTTATTTAGCTAATTAATGAGATAATCTGTAACCTGTTGGAACTAGTTCAAAGGAGGATTTGAAAAACACTTATTGGTCATGAGAAATGCTGAAGTAAAGTTATAAATTGGTTAATGTCCATAAGACAATAGTCAATTGAATCGCCACCTGAAAATATTTGCATTTCTATGGACGAGAATTGTTTGCATTACTATCACTATTAGGTATGGATATATTGATGGTATATAGTACACAGTATTTATGCAACGTTTTAAGAAGTTCAAAGACCGTGAAAGGGAAGTTAACTTAGAAAGGTGTGCTAAACGGGACACCTAATGGTCATTTTTACCCCTTTCAAAATCTTTTAAATTTTTTCATGACACTTTCCACATTATGCAACAGTGAATCATATCATTTAGGTCAGATTAAGTGTCTTAGAAATGTCGCTTCTCTGCATATTCACGATGAATGACTATGAACAAATGGTCATAGAATTATAGAACTGAGTTCTAAAGGAAATCCAGGAAATCCATGGATCCAACCAACTGTATGGATGGAGATTATAATCATCATCCGGAAGATGAAAAGAAAAGTGCCCAGGGATTTTGCTTGGTGGACTGACATTCAAAGGGACGTGCAGAGAAATGTCAGTTTGAATAAGACTGCCTTCATGTTTACCTGGCTACTGTTTCCGGCTGTACCTTAGAAGAGTCTTTGAAGCGGTAAGTGAGACATGGGCATAAACACTCAGAGCATCATGACTCCCAAACTACCCCAGAGCAGTTGTGACGTCCACTGCCTGCCAAATTTGTCTGATAGCTACCACCCATACTTTCTGCTTACCTAGGGAGGAGGAGGTTAAATATTAGGCATTGAAAGTGAAAGGGAAGATGGGCCCCTGGGTGGCTCAGTCCGCTGAGCGTCCGACTTCAGTGCAGGTCACGGTCTCGCAGTCCGTGAGTTCGATCCCCGCGTCGGGCTCTGTGCCCACGGCTCCGAGCCTGGAGCCTGCTTGGGATTCTGTGTCTCCCTCTCTCCCTGACCTTCCCCCGTTCATGCTCTGTCTCTCTCTGTCTCAAAAATAAATAAACATTAAAAAAAAATTAAAAAAAGAAAGTGAAAGGGAAGAAAAAATAAGGAAAGGATATCAGGAACTACCACCACTCTGTCCTCCCCAATTTCACATGACACCACTTCCAACTATCCAACTATCCGTCCGATTGTACTTTTCTTCCAACCCTCTACGTGATCTCCTCTCCGTAGTTTCAAATTGGGACTTGCACCTTAATCGCGAATTTGCAATCATGCTGTTCCCTGGGAATATCATCTCCTCCCTGTCTGCCTGTCACTTTCTTACGCAGGCCTCCTAACTTAGTTAAAATTCCACCTGCTGCATGATGCCATGTTCTGAGCCCTCAGAACGTCCCCTTGCTATTATGTGACTGTAACTTCTTTGCAGTAAGAGCTTATTCAAGTTTGCCTCACTTTGTATGTACCCAACAGAGTACTTGAAACACAAAGGATGATTTATGACTAAGACTATTAAAATAACTAGCAGTATATTAATGACTAACAGAATACATGAATAGATAGGGGAATGAATGAATGAATGAATGAATAGAATGATTTAAAAATATATGCAAATGCCTGTTTTCTTTCTTCGGTATGTAAGTTCTGGGGTTTGCTGGTAAGTCACCTGCAGAGTTAGGACGATGAGGAAAACTTCAAATTCACCTTTTTTCTCCACTTGAAACCTTGAAACACACCTGTTTCTTGAATTGAGGTGTATTTAGTCTTTTAAAGTACCTTAGGAATGAGATTCAGTCACGCACATCAAAAACTTGAATCCTTGAAACCAGAAAGGCTCATATACTCAAAAATTCATCCAGGGGATGGAAAAAAAAACCCACAACACCCCTCTAGAAGATTAATATCTTAGTGTCTACAACTGTTATTACTTCATTAGGTTCGCGAGAAGAAGCATAAATTCTTTTGTCTAGTTTATCATTTTATCATCAAAGTAACTTCTGACAGGTGCATGGCTTTAGAAGTCTCTTATTTGTATGTTATAGGACAGGTGGGGATTTTATACTGGAGTCTTGAAGTTTAGATTAATTCTGGTAATTAAAGGTGAAAAGTTTCTTGTTTCATAAAGTAAGCCCCAAACCACACGACTGTACCAGTACGTACCGAATTGATCTGAAGTAAATCTGGGTTTTTGTTCCAGGGATGACAATGGGAAATGCGTAGGTAGATGCCTTCAAGTCCTTTTCTGAAACGAGGTTCCACAATTTGCGAGCACTGATAAGTTAATTTCCAAATATTCAAGCGCTTATCCAAAACTTTCCAAACTACCTTTTCAACTTGTTCATGCATGCACACAAGTTCTCAGCAGAATGGCGTAAACAATCTACCCTTTGTCTTCTCTTCTTTACTCAACCTTCTCCCCAAATATATTATTGAGTGCCTCCTTGGAACCTGTCATATGTGTCTTATTTCAAGGTCTTAGTATCCTTTGGGACAGATTATTAATTTAGGAACTGTGAGCACAATTCCAAATTTGCATTAATGTATATATAACTTTTGCATACATCTTAACATTTCTGTGTGAATGCTTTAATGTAAGTTGTATATTATACTATTTGGCTACAGAAGTGCTATGAAAACAAAACCAAGAAGAAAACTGCTGGGAAAATATGCTAGTTCTGATACAGCATTTAAGAGGTTTTTTTTTTTTTTTTTAATGAAACTTTATAAACTATGGACTTTACAAAACAGTCTTAAATGTGAAAGATAGAGATAAGAACTGAGTGGGAGGGTCAGTTCTAGAAATGACAGCCAGGACATAGTTGAAGGCTAAAGGTATTAGAAATTATAGAGAGGCAAAATGTTGAGAGAGGTGATTGATTTAAACTAAGTTGAAATATGGAGGTGTCCAGACCCTTATAAAAAGGGATTGAATTTTGATTTACTAGTGGTTCAGACTTCACATAGTTTACATAAAGTGGCAATCAGGGAAGTTTGACTTAGGATCACTAACCATACAGAAAACATTTCAAACCCATAAAAAAGTTCCTACAATAAAGAAGCCGTTGCTGGGTAGAAGTTTGATGAAAGTTATATACTTTAGAGGTGGACTGAGGCTAAGCATTCAAGACTCACACTAATATTGACCTTGCCCCCCCCCAACTTGAGTGTGTGGTACACGTTTTTGGAAGCCACTAATTTATTTTGAAATTTTTGTTTTGGCAGAAAAATGTATATTTGATTTATGTAACAGGACCATAGTATGACTTCTGCTGTCTCCTTTTCCCTGGCCCTTAAAATGATTTCCTTTGGGAAAGAAATCATCTGGGATTCCATACCCTCCAACACTGAAAAGGCAAAGGTTTTATTTAACTGCCCTAGAACTTACCATTGCAAGATGGGGGTATTTAGCTCAAGTGGTGTGAAAAGGTCTTAAATTATTCTGGCAATTGAGTTTTTATCCTTTTGTTCTATATTGTAAAATCCTTTAATGGCTAAACACACCCACAAGCTTGGACTTTAGACCCTATGAGCAGCAGGGGGGAGATGTACAATTGCTGTAACATTCGCTCCCAAGTGGATAGAATCCGGTAGACTTTCTGGAGTTCATGCATATGCTAAAAGGGCGAGTTGAATTAATCAGAATGGCGAGATTCAGGGGGGGCGAACTCATAGGTCTCAAAAAGAAGATGGGGGGAGAGCAGGATTAAGAACATTGAAAACTAAAATAAAAGAGAATCAAGTACTCCCCTAAGTTTCTCTCACGCTAAATGGGGCCAAATGCCAATATTTTGATTTACAAGCATCCGTATCAAGTTACTTTAGAGACAAGGAAATGTGTCTGACTCGCAACCCCAGATGGATGGTCAGCTGACCTCCTGTGCCATTCATCATCGGGATGGGGGAGTGAGTTCACTTCTCTGCACTTCAGCTAACAGCCCCTGAAAGGTTGCAACACAAGACTTGCAACTGAATATCTGGCTGATTCTAGTCATCAGGGCAAACCCTGAAACTTTGGCCACTATACTCTCTGATAATGTGTAAGTCACTTGACCTCTCTGTACATTTAAGCTTATTATATTTCATTTTTTAGTAAGTAGTGAGAATTCTTAAAATCACGCCCTGTCAGAATTCTCTTCCTTTAGGGTAGGTGACAGTGTTAGGGGAATAAGATTCACCCAAACAGATTCCTAGGTACCCTTCAGCATAAATAAGAAATGTGATTCATGGGGTTTTCTAAGCCCTTTCTACTCAAAGTATCTTACACAGACCAGCAGAAGATTCTTAGAAATTCAGAGTCTCAGGTCCTGTCCCAAGCCTACTGATTTGGAATCTGTATTTTAACCTAACAACAGATCATTTAAATGTATATTAAAATCTGGGAAGCACTGATGTAATATGTACTATATATAACTCACCACAATGCAACGTTTAAAATGCTTCTGTATTCATCCTTAAAACATTACTGGATATATATATATATATATATATATATATATATATATATATTTTTTTTTTTTTGCACAAGAACACAATATTTTAAATTTCAGCTTCTGAGACTCGTGACAGCATGGTCTTTTCTTAATTATCTCCACATATCTGGAATCTTCTGAGCAACCATGACATAGCAGGAACTCAAGTAATGTTTATGGAATTAATTTATATATACATTTAAGGTGAAATATGCTTACATCTAAATTTTAGTAACTTCCTTCTATTACATTTTTAAAAATACATTAAAATAATAATGCTAGGGGCGCCTGGGTGGCTCAGTCAGTCAAGCGTCTGACTTCGGCTCAGGTCACGATCTCACGGTCCTTGAGTTCAAGCCCCGCGTCGGGCTCTGGGCTGATGGTTCAGAGCTTGGAGCCTGCTTCCGATTCTGTGTCTCCCTCTCTCTCTGCCCCTCCCCCATTCATGCTCTGTCTCTCTCTGTCTCAAAAATAAATAAACGTTAAAAAAAATTAAAAAAAATTAAATAAAATAATAATGCTAAAAATATAACATTAACAATCTTACCCCTCATTTAGTCTATGGGTAATCCAGTAGACTACGAAAATGAATTTTCTCTGTGTAACAGTTAAGGATGTGTGGGAAACATCAAACACTATCACCTCCTGCTTCTCCATAGTCAGTAGATAAAAGTCACTCTAAAAGTATTGCTAAGAAGAGGCTAGCCTTTGCCTGCTAGGGTAGTAGAGGAGGGTTTTGTTTTTCACCTTTCGCCAAAGCCAAGGATGTGAGTGGAAGGGGCATCAAATCTCAAACGAAGAGTAGAGAACCAGCAAAACTGAAAACTGGCATTGTGTTATTGGATAGATGTCTGCTTAGTTATGAAACCAGATGTCCTGCCCCTTCCCAGGGAGAAGGGAGAAGAAAACCAGGGGAGGTGGGTGTCGAGGGACCATTAGGGGAAAAGAGCTTGAGACCCAATAACTCTCAGCACCTATGGACTCTGTTGTCTCTCTGTTGCCACCTCTCTCCTCCTTGTCCACCCCAATCTCTGCCACTCACACCCACAGATTTTTCTGATTTGTCCGAATTCCAGAACATGAGTCTGTATATGGCTGTAGATCAGATATAGCCAACTAGAAGAGATGAGATCATGGGCTATTGATTTTTATGGACCTCTGTTCCATGATGGGAAATGGTTACACATTTTAGGAATATGTCCTGGTGTCACTGGCAAGGAGGTAACTTGAAGACAAGATGTCAAAGAAGGCAAAAATGCCATGGGCATGAGCATCTCCCCGACGGGATACGTCAGAACCACCCCAGGACTCAAGATGATCATAGGCTGAGATGTCGGAATATCAGGCCTCACCAACAAAGGAAGCCACTCCAACCATACCCAACTGTTTCTCCTTCTTTGCATTCCCTTTCCCTTACCATGATGGAACCCATCCTTGAAAGAGAGCAAAAAGAAGAGATGCTTTGTAGCTTGTCCAAGTCCAGTTCACCTCCAGGCCACTATTAACCACCATGCTGGACTATAGTGTGGAAAAAGGGAAGAGCTTGCCATGGGGAATAACGGAGACCCTGTAAAATGAACAGGGCAGATCTTGAATCCCAAGGAAAAATTGATCTACTACTAGCTTAGAGGGGCTGAAAAGTTAAGGAATATGTCAATAAGAAGTTAAAGTAGCTGCTATATAGCATGAAAGGTGATTCTGTATAACACAGTGGAGGAATGGTCATCAGAAAAAAAAAGTCACATACCCACCTCAACAGTTGATATCAAAAAGTCTGCTTACAATAATATTCTACAACCTGATTGTTCTGGCTTATGAATGGGATCAATATTTATTGTACATCCCAACATCATCGTGCTTCCTGGAAATTGTGCTGTCTTCTCTTTGGGGACTGTGGACTGTGTAATCAGATTCATCAAGGCAAAAATAGTTTTAGACCTAGTAAAAGATTCCAACACCAGAAAAACGTGACTTGGTATCTCCAGGCTGCCCCACGACTGAGAGGAGATATCAATCTTTTCAGCTACCTGAGCCCCGGCAACACTTTCATAAATAGTTGGGATACGGTCTTTCTCATGAGAGTTAAAAGTTATGTTTTTAACATTTGGAAAGAATTCATAGCACCCAGTAATAGTAACGAAATTGACAAGGAAACAAGATTCTGTAAACACACCCAAATGAGTACCACAAAGTCCTTAAGATTAAGGTTTTTTTAAAATAAATCTTTGCTCATTTTAAAATTATGAAAGAGGATAAGAGGCTACACATTTCCTCTCTATATCCCAATCCTGATGGGAATCGAGATTAGAACTTCCCTTTGAGTTGTCCAAGGTGACTAGAATAGCATAAGTTTTATCTAGAAATGGCCAAATACACAGACATTGCCATCCTTGTATGGGAATGCCCGCTGTCAGTAGTAAAATCATTTTCATTTGATTCTGTGAAACCACTTAATCCACAGCCTATTTAAAATCGCACAATCTCGAAGAGCTGTAATTAGTTTTCTAACAGCTCTTCCTCCTGCCACTTTGCAAATCAGGCTGGGAGTCCAACTTTTAATACAGACATGTCACTAATTAGCACTGCCCAAAACCAAGTCGAATAGGGCCATAATGAATGCGCGACAATTGGGGAATGGAGTCCATTTCTCCATTTCAAACTTGGAAGCAATCCATTTTAATCTGTATGCAAAGGTCGGCTTTTGAAGGAATAATTGTACTTTGTTTTGGTCCATCTGGATTGGGCTATAAATATGCCTTCCAGGTTTTATAACATTAAGTTACACAGACAGCACTCAATGTCAGAGTAATGTTCAAGAAGTCCTATATGGGTGATTAACTTGAGAACATTCATCAAATCGGTACCCTGATCTTAGGGGGAAAAAGGCATTTTTAAAGCTAGAAGTGATTTCAGGGCTCTTGGTTTTGGTGAATGAGATGAACTCATTTTTAAAAAGTTCCAAGTGCTTTTTGTTCTCCCTGATAATTAAGCCTAATAAAATAAGCACATTTTTCTTGTTTCTTAAACATATGCATATTTTTCTATGCCAGGAATTACCTTGAAGTATTAGAGTAACAATAACAAAAAAAAAAAAACACACAAAAAAAAAACAAACAAAAAAAACTCCCCTTGTGGTCCCATCGTTTAAGCCCCACATACCAACCTTCCGTGATTATTTTGTACACTGTAATCTTGCATATGTTTTTGCAGGATTTTACAAAATGCTTCAAAAACATTTGAGGTTTGGGATTTCCACTTGTTACTATTTATGGTTTTAGTGTTCACATACCATTGATTTTTTTTTCCCTCTCCCTCTTCGACCCTAAATGTCAATTGTAATCTAAATTAATTTGCAGTTGGAGTTGGCAAGATGGAAACCTCAGCTCATGTGGGGAAACCACAGGCAAAGCAGAAGATGTTAAGTGTAGTTCTTGGTCCATCCTAATATTTATGGCTTCCCTCTTCAACAACCCAAAAGCCTATTAGATACTTGTCATTGTCATTTGGGAAGCATATTAAAACAAACAAACAAACAAACAAACAACAACAACAAAAAGAACAAGACCGATGCATAATTTGACTTCATCTTTAGAAATATTATGTCTAAGGTCACCTGGGTGCCTCATTCAGCTGAGCGTGGGACTCTTGATTCGGTTCAGGTCATGATGTCATGTTTTGTGGGATCAAACCCCACATCAGGCTCTGTGCTGACAGCGTGAAGCCTGCTTGGGACTCTCTCTCTCCCTTGCTATGCCACTCCTTCGCTTGTGCTCTTTCTCTCTTGAAATGAATAAATAAACAGTTTTTTTTTTTAAAAAAGGAATATTATGTCCAGAGTTTTCATAGAAAGAAAATTGTGATAAATTCCTCATCGGTCAACGCATAAAAACCAATTTTGGCAAAAAGCAAAATCTGTAGCTTTACTCTAAGTGAAATGCGGGTCAAATGTTCAGAGTCTCAGTGGGTAGATCACACACTTTAGACATCTTGTATCTCAAAGTCATGGCAGAGTAGTGTAGTGCAGTATAGTGTGGACGATACTCAGTAAACAGGTTGCAAACCATGTGAAAGAAATATAATAGATGGAAATAAAAGGTGTCTGTCTTTTCAAATCCAGACATGTAGCGCACATGTAGCCACTATAAACTGGCATCACACAATATATACCGAATCCAAGGGAGATGCTTGGACTAAGAGAGGAAGTTTGGGTGTGGCACACTTTGTTGTCAGACAATTGAGGAAGGATTTGTAATATGCCCCAGAGCACGTAGAGAGCAAATATGCTGTAAGCATGACAAGGCTCAAGTTGTGGGTTCAATAAAGAAGATTGGGGAATATAAACAAGAGCAATATAAAGTCTTTAGGTAAATGAGATTGGGGTGATGCAATAGAAAAGTAGGCACGTCATCATCCCGGAGAAGGTAGAACAAAGAGGGAGAACAAAGGGGATCAGACGCAGATCAGACAAGGAGATGAGCTTCCTGAAACTTTGAATCCTGTACAGAAGCCCAGTCCTTACAATGGGAACCTCCTGCCCATCCCCTCACTCTATCTGAATTCCGTTTGCTTTAGACCCTGAGAAAACCCTGCAGGCCTGAATTGCTTTTAAGATGGCAGTATTGTTGTTATGGTCAAGTCCTGAATGGTGAAACCTAGGCAAAGCAGTTAAATGCTTTCATATACAAATCCCATTTATTTACTCGTAAGTTTGCAGAATGCTGTCAGGGAACCACTCACCAGGTAATATGCCAAGTCTTCTCAAGGTGCTTCATAACACCTGCTAAGGAAACGTGCTGGGCTGGACGCAGCCGCCATTTTGGATCTCCACTGGGTGGACACCTGAAGGTCTGGGCAAAGGCTCCTTAGCCTTCCCTGCATCCCTGTGTGTCTGTATACTGGTAGAGGAAAGCTCGATTAGTCAGGAAGCATCTTACTTCCCTTTCCACGATCATCAGTGGCTCCTGAAACATTTGCATCATGGGACCACATTGTTTCACTGGCCTCGTGAGAGTCTTTCAAAAATATGGTCTAAAATAGTCTAATGAGAGCCACACTATTTAGATGTTATTTTTTTTAATTAAGCCTAAATATCTGAATATGTTTTCTTTAATTTATATGAGTTCTAGAGTGTGAACATAGATTTTAGTCTATTTTAGTCTATTGGGGTGCCTGGGTGGCTTAGTTGGTTAAGCACCTGACTTCAGTTCAGGTCATGATTCACAGTCCTGGAGTTCGAGCCCTGTGTCAGCCTCTGTGCCTACAGCTCAGAGCCTGGAGCCTGCTTCAGATTCTGTGTCTCCCTTTCTCTCTCTGAACCCCCCTTGCTTGCACTCTGTCCCTCTCAAAAATAAAATAAAATAAAATAAAATATAAAATAAAATAAAATAAAATAATCTAGAGAACACTGTAAAATGAAGAGGGTTTTCATGTTTCTTAAATGAAGAGTGTGGTGTCTCTCGTGATCAGATGGGGGTTCCCAAATGTGAGACAACATTGGGTGGAAGCAGGCGGTCTGGGTGCTGAAAAAATTCACAAGAGGCAGAAAAAAGGAGATAGAAGTTTACTGAATATACCACAAGGGAGTTGTGGGCAGGACAGCGGGGAAGCTGTCTGCAAGGAAGAAATGAGTGGGAGATGTATTAAAGGGGAAATGGGAGCAAGTATGAGGGCCTATGGAAGCAGGCCTATACCTGCTTGCATGTATCCCGTTGGTTAGTTAGGGCACATGGATATTTTGCAGTGAGTTGCCTCATGGGCCTGTTTCACCAGGGGGTTGCTGTGGGCCCTTTTCACTTGATCAAGTTTCCACTGCTCAAGCCTGTTGTCTACAATCAGCCTCTACAAGGACAACAATTCCCTTGAGGACCTCAGGGTACAATACAGAGTTGCTGATATTCTACAGTTTACATGGTACAGTCTATATGGACACTGTCCTATTCTATTCTATTCCATTCCATTCTATTCTTTTTCTGCATTTCCAATCCTATTGTCTCCTCTCCACAGAAATACACCCAAAAATACTTAAAATATGTCCTTCCTGTCCAAATACTATTGGTTTGTTTTGAAAGTTGGTATATTTTTCAAAATACTTCTTGGCTGCCCTAGTTTTGTACCCTTGGTGTGATGCACAAATCCAATCTCGTTTCTTTTTATCAACGTTGTGTTTTTGAGATCTATTCATGTTGGCACATATGAATTCAGTCCATTGCATCTAATTGCTATATATTATTCCCTAATAAAATCTTTCAATTTGTTTTTTGCTCTCCTCATTTCCTCATGTCTTACGTCTCATTTTATTTTTTCCTTCCAACCCGACGGACACAATATTTTTTAAAAATTTTTAGTTTGTCTGTTTTCTCTTCTTTTTCTATTGTGTAATGCAGGGGAAATGTTGTTAGCTGCCGAATGGTAACTAATCTGAATGAGCAGTAACCTTCCAGTACCCCTAGGGTTTTCCTGGGGGTGGGATCCAGTAATCGGTGGTCACTCACCACCTCCTACAAATGGAGAAAGGTAGTTTACTTAAAAACCTCCGAGACTCATCAGTAATGGACACAGTAACCTCACACTGAGGATGAGCCTTCTAATATGCCACACCCGTACTTTCCCGCAGAGAACGGAAACATTAAAATATCGGCTACATGTAAAAGATCACAGTACAAAAATATCTAATGTGTTGACAAAGACATAACTAAAGTATAAATAACTTGCTTTGGATGTGTACTCAGATGATGTTCAGAGGATGTTCCCTCTTCAAATAGGTAGGCACACACTTAAGATAATGAGGCACTCTGTCAAACGCATGCTCTTTGATGCAAAGGCCTTCAGTAGGGCCGTCATTAAAATGACTTTTGATTACATTTTCTGAGGCCATGCCCAATGGCGCAAATGCCATTGCCTTCACTCATGTAAACCCAGCTACAGAGGCTCCACTTAGAGAGACTCTGGAAGCAGAGTTTCTGCCACCCAGGATCCCCAAATGGCTTGTGAAACAGCAGCCCTGAACACATGAGCAGAGGTAGAGGAGGAAGCCTTTTCTGCTTTAACTCTTGTGCTTATCACAGTTCCTGCCACAGAGGCGTCCTGCTCTGTCACATCTGATAGTCCTGTCTTCCTCCCTGTAACTGGGTATTTAAGAATATATAGTGGGTCCTCCAGGATTTTCTCTCCTCGGTCTTTACTTAGAGAACTTCTCTTCTTATGGATTAGCCACTCACCATGAGGCCAACAGCTCCGACTTTATCCCAAGGTCTGACCTCTCTGTCAGCTTTCACTTGACTCCAAGGGCCTTCTGACTTAGCATTCCGACTGCAGATGAGAACGAGCATGTGAACAACTCGAATCTGTGAGCTTAGAGTCCAAATCCCTCGTCTTGGGCTGTGACTGTTATCTGCACAGCCAGGCAGTCTCAATACCTGAATTTATTTTATCTCTTTGCCCCACTCTCTTGACTAGTGTATCATTAGATCTTGCCCATGTTGGCCTTGAAATGCGTCTCCTGGGCGTGCTTTCTTCATTCTGACCACCGTGTCCTTATACTTGAATGAATGCAATAGATTCCTACATGTTACCCACAATTCTTCCGATCTCACTTTTATTTATTGCCAAAGAAGACGCAAAATGGTTCAGCACTTAGGAATGTGGGCTCTGAGGAGAGATACCTAGATTGCCCTACAGTTTCATTTTTACAAAGCCGCAAAATTTTGAACAAGTTAGTTAACACGTCAACGCCTTTGTTTCTTCATCTATAAAAGGGAGGCGATGATGCTACCTCGTGAGATCATTTGAGAGTTCATTCCCATAGCCCAACAGACAGGGAGGAATAATGCATGGTCTGCTCTAGAAATTTACAGATGACGTTTGTGGGACTCTGAGAAAATACACAGAACAGAATTCCACCCTAGTTCCTTCAAAATCCCCTCCCTTGGCATTTAGTGCCTTCCTAAACTGGCTCCATCTTTCATCCAACACCAAAATTTATGCCTTTCTTATTCTGATTCGAATATATTGTTAAAAATCTAAAATAATGGCTGACATTCTCATAGTGTGTTACCGATTTTTTTTTGGCATATTTTATCTCATTTGATGCTCACTGCCACATGAGCTCATGTTTGGAGCAAAAAGAGCCAATTACAGTTAATAAAGGAAGATCTAAGTCTCAAATGGAGGAACCCTTAAGTGTTCCCTTTTTTTTTTCATACAAGGGCACCCTCTTTTAGCACAAGAAATTTTTAAAACACTTACTATTACAATTTTGAAAAAAACAACAACATACAGTTAGGAGGACCTCCTAGTGCCCCTATTAGGGTTTTAGAAATTAAATAAGGATGAAGTTTGAGCTTCATTAACTGAACGGTAAATCCCTTTTGCTCTGTGATGAAATTCACTCAGATAATTCCTATGACCACGAGGTGATACCTCTGTAAGGAAACGAGCAGAGTTGTTTCTCAAAACTTCAAGGAGAAATCTGCAAGAAAATAAAAAAAAAAAATGGAAAAGAGAGACCACTGCTGTATTCCAGGATGAGAAGGATAAAAATCACATGCACACAAATAAGATGATTTTGACATAATATATTTATGAGTTTACCGTGTGCTGAGTGCATAAAATATGTTCCCCCCCCCAACACCGATTTATTTGGCTGCGTACTCTTTGATTGCCTCTTTCTATGACAGCTATTTTGAATTCCCTTTCTACATGGAAAATAGAAAGGAAATTCAGTCTTCAAAGATGTTTTCACTCTATGTTTCAAGGTTAACTACAAAAGCTTAGTGAAATTTTTAATGCAAAATTGATAATTAGGTTTTCGAAGAAACAAAATGATCAATAAAACTTTAAAAATGAATAGAAAGGAAAGGTTAGACTCTGGGCATTAGTATATATTTTTTTTAAAAAAAGGAGAGTCTCCTAGAACATAGTGTCTATATAGGAATTCTTTGTTTTTAAGTGTATTTACTTATTTTGAGAGAGATAGAGACAGTCTGAGTGGAGGAGGGGCAGAGAGAAAGAGAGAGAGAGAGAGAGAGAGATTGAAACCCCAAGCAGGTTCCATGCTGCCCACAGAGCCTCATGAACTGTGAGATCATGACCTGAAGTTGAAACCAATAGCTGGACACTTAACTGACTGAGCCACCCACACCCTCCTATTTAGGATGTCTTTATAATATAAAGTATGCTATGGTCTCCTAGAAAGATCATCAGAGTAATAGGTCAAAATAGGATTCATAATATATAAGTTAAATGTAATAGAAATATCACTAGACTGGAAACTGGAACATTATGCCAAGAATTTTCTTTCAAGTAAAGTGACTTGAAAAAAGTAGTAAAAAAAAAAAATAATTCAAATTGGTACCTCAGTTTACACAGTAAACCAAAATATATCGCAGCTAAATTTGAGTTAATACATTTAAAAATAATGAAAAGTTATGTAACTGTTCGATCCACCTTGAAACAATAAAGAAAAGAAAATAATCTGTGATGAAAAGAAAAAAAATCATATCCCAAAACATTTTCCACATCACAAGCAAAAAGAAAAGAACGGAATGGTGGGGTGTATGTTATGCAATCATGATAAAGATTTGTTATTTTTATCACAAATATCAGGAATTTTGAAGGGAGCATGGTAGGCTGAATGCATGATCCAATTCTGCTCTGTCCATCAACCCTGCTGAAATGCAAAAATGCCTAGAAAGGCATCAAAAATGCAGAAAACCGTAAGGACCAAAAAGGACAGCAGGTAACAGAATACAAAAGAAGTTAGCAAAACTCCCAAAGTGCAGAGATAACCCAGAGGAAGTTGATAGTTGGCTTAGGAAGGGAGAGTTGGTAGAGAATGTGAGCGGATATGAAGTCATGTGATATAGGAGAGAGCAGGGCAGAGCCCACACCGAAAGTACCAGCAATGAATGGCTAACCCATTTCGTGACTGCCTGCTTCCTGGATCGCACATAACCCTTTTCATGGTATAATTCCTCAGTTTGGTGAAGTGCATCCTAAAAACTCCCCACGGTGTTGGCCTCTAAATCAGAGTTGAGTGGGGTTCTGTGATATTTGCATTTAAGCCAAGCTCAATACTGTAACATGTGGGTGCATAACTTGCAAGGAGGTCCTGCTCAGCTGTGTTGGATATTTACAGCATACTAGAAAAATATCACATTTTTATTATTTATTTTACGGTTCTGTTTTACAAGTTGCCAAAAGTCAAGATAAATTAACATTTTTGTTTCCTACGTAAACATCTTCTAGAGGCCCAATATTGTGCTTTGAATTTTGATGGCTCTTAAATCTAGAAATAGAATGTATAATCTTTCCTTTCATGGACATACATTGATCCAAAACAATTTCTATCCTGAGACAGGGTACTGGAAAACAAAGTCTCCGCTTTTCTTCCCAGAGACAGCTTTATTCTTTCTTTCTTTTTTTTTTCTTTTTCGCTCAAAAGAACTTCATGCGATATTTCAAATTAGAACTAAAATTAACTTATCCCATTTCACTCACACCAGCACTTTTATTAATCTGATGATGTGTAAAGTCTTATGTCCCAATGTTTCTGAGACATCCAGAGAGATGTACATATCAGAAAAAAAACCAAGTAGATAGGCACAGATCCCTTACCATGAAAGAAATCCTGCCTTCAGAGATTAAAGCTAGAGATCTTACTTGACTTTGGTAAAACAACATCAAATGCTTCCAGTTAGTTATCCATTATTTTTCACATGGATCACTGAAAACAATTTCAGCCATGTCTTGCCTTTTCAAACAACAAAGGACAGCCAAGGAAGGACCTAAAGAACAGATCGGGACCATAAACGTTGGCTCTGTGGAGACCACAAGGTAACAAAAGGATATTTTATGCCCGAAATGTCAAACAAAGCACTTATCCGTGAGGGATCCCACACGCACACACGTGAGGGATGCACGCACACACACACACACACACACACCCATCAAAAGAGTGAGAAACAAACATTATGGTATTGTTCGGTTCTCAGAGGGCGGTCCCCCTCATGTGTGTTCTCTGGAGCACAGCTTGCATTTTTAGTTTCTCTCCCAGAACAGAGGGGGGGCCCTGGGACAGTAGAGAGTCAGACCTGATTTCTGAGTGTCCTTCGGTCCCATGGATTTGGACCCCTAAGAGTATCATTCACTTCTCGTCAGTATCAGACATGGCTTCCTAACTGGCCCTGAGCCCATCCGCCCCCTCCCCCTGTCTTGCTGTCTTTCTCTTTCTTTTGTTCCTACAGATATTGGCTAGCTTTGCAAGCTGTCATGATTTTGCGTCTCGTTTGATCTGAAGGGGAGAAATGTCCTCTTCACATCCAAACTCATCCTTATCATCAGATGGATAGTAGCAATAAGCAACGATATTTACCCCAAGGCTCCTTCTGGGAACTTCAACAAAGCCATTCCTAAAAAACAGGTTACACAAAGGCATGTTCAAACCTAACGGTAGATAAGACAGAGCCCGTCCTCTCGGTCTCCCACATACTCCAGTCATGCAACCTCCATGGGTTGCCAACAATGAACGCTAAAACTCTAATACCCCTTTCAGCAGAGACGGGACCCAAAAGTGCTTAATTTTAGTGAAAGAACAGGGTCTACCACTCCTCCTGCTCAATATATCACGTTACAAAAAATGATTTCTATGATCTGGCTATATTCTTAAAAGTAGTTTTGTTTCCAATTTGACATCTAAATGCTTAGTGTATTTTTTTTTTGCCCTAAAAGATTTCAATGACCTCTTTTCTTCCTTAAGCAGATTTCTGTGTGTTCTTAGGAAAACATCTATTATATCAATAATATATTGCTATAAATTATACGTATTTACTGCGAGCAAATGAAACAAAGTTTATTTGCAACTCACATTATAATTTTACTATGCTTCCTCGCAATGCTTTTCACCATATAATCTTCAGTCCTAACCTGATATTTGTTAGAATTTTCTACTTTAAAAGTAGTCTGACAGTTTAAAGTGCATTATGTTTTTCAGGCCTAATTGGATTGAAATATGTTTTCACTTTATTGTAGAAATCCACTGTCAAAATTGATCCCAAGTTCAGCGGTGGCTTCTTTCATTGTACCCTGAAGTTGTCCCCAAACTTCAAAACATGTGCTTATTTAGTTGGCCTTTGGGGGGGGTGGCAAGAATCGTACTATCACACTTGAAGGAAGTTATCAAGTGTCATCAACAACTTAATTGAGATCTTAAGCTCGAGTGTCAAGGAGAAATCGTGAACCACCTTTGTTACCCACTTGAAAGCTCCCTTCTAAGGCTCTGAAGATTTATGTGGGACAGGTTAGTATATTGCTCTTACTAATCAGAACTTTGTTCCCTTGGCAACCGGCATACTTTGTTTCCCCCCACACTCGCATTCCTGAATCTCCCCCTCCCCACATGATTTATTTCGCTATCGCAACAGCCTATGGGCACATTACATACTTTAAAACAACACATTAATCTATAGCTTTCCGACCCAGACAGCAGACATCGCCATCCTTCTTGATAACCACCGCTGGCTATTTCAAAGAAAGCATTCCTGGTTGAGGCCACAGTCAAGAAATTGTAGGGGGTGATGTGTCTTTGCACCAAGTCTCCAAACGTAGGCTCAGGCAAACTGCCAGGGGGTGCAAAAGCCACAGCTGCAAATGTTCATTGAAAATGCCCCGTACCAGCCTCTGATGCTCATTTTTGACCACTTATGACTGGCATCCCCGAGAACAAATGGAAAATACAAAAAATGCATCGTGGGCCATGTTTATTAGAGAGATGGCTCTGATTTCATGACCGTTCCCTTCCTTCCTCCCTTGGGCTGTGCCACAGCAGTGAGCGAGGTCTCCTGGCCCATTCCTCTTAGCCCCACGCAACCTTTATATCCAGAGTAAAACATTGCACTAAAAACTTAGGGTTAATTTTCCAATTTCCATACGTTAATTTGGGGGGAAAAAGTACCTTTCAACTCTTCACCAGGATAAGGGCAAATACAGTTAGTCAGCCCTTAAAGAAAAGCAGATCCAGTCAAACCTCAAAAATTCTTCTCTGTTAAAATTGTTCTTGGACATGTTTTTTTTTCAGAAGTATCCTGTTACCTAGAATATCAGACATATATTCAGGGTGGCATACCATCCGCATAAAGCAGGGGTTGATATTGATTGCAACAATACATGACATTCAAGGAAAAATAATTAAGGTATTTTTACCTCGAAGTTTTATTCTCATCCATGGCAGATACAATGAATAAAAGCTTACGTGCACCGTGATCAATTGATTTCATTCTATTATGATACATACATTTCTAATTTTTTTAACGTTTATTTATTATTGAGAAACAGACAGACACAGAGTGTGAGTAGGGGAGGGGCAGAGAGAGAAGGAGACACAGAATCTGAAGCAGGCCCCAGGCTCTGAGTTGTCATCCCAGAGCCCGATGCGGGGTGCGAACCCACGAACCGTGAGATCATGACCTGAGCTGAAGTCGGACTCTCAACCGACTGAGCCACCCAGGTGCCCCAATACATATTTAATTTTAAATGTTTTATTTTGTATATATCTATGTTATGCTACCTGTTACTCTTCACAAAGCACTATATTTTTTAATTAAGCATTTAAATCTGAATTCGTTTATTGTATTTAAAAAAAAAATTACCTATTTTGAGAGAGACAGCGAGTGTGAGAAGGGGAGGGGCAGAGACAGAGAGAGAGAGAGTGAATTCCAGTCAGGCTCCATGCTGTCAGCGTGGAGCCCGACTCGGGGCTCAAATCCACAAACTGTGATATCGTGACCTGAGCCAAAATCAGGAGTCAGATGCTCCGCCGACTGAGACATCCAGGTGCCTCTGAATTCATTTATTTTCATTACTGAATAAATGGTCCCTAGGTCTGTCTCTGTGATCGTTATAAATAAAATTCACTTCCATAATGATCTAAAACTAGAATCCTAAAATGTTAGGGTTGGGCTACATTGAAGGATGAAGAGCCTTTAACCAGGAATCTAGAAAGTTCTAAATCATGTAAATCTCGATGTAATTCGATTAATTTAAATGCTCATGCAACCTGGATGCATGATCTAACACTTCACCATTAACTCTAGGTGGCTGGTAAGAAATGCTTAAGAAAAATGAGACCCATAATTCACCTAAAGTAATACTAGACCATAAGGAAGTTTTTTTTCTGGCCACATGTACCCTAATTTGTCACTAAGCTCGAAGTGTGGGAACCTTTCTAGCAGCCCAGGGCTGGGCCACCAATTGGCTTAGATGTTTTAGTGTTTAAGTCAATATTTATAGTTTTACTCTGACTACAATTTTCTTTGTATAACTTAGTTTCCTTTATCCAAAACGGGCCGTGTTAGCCCCTTGATACTTTCCTCTGCTATGACCTACGTGGCAAGTTTATCAGACTTTTTATTTTAAAAGACGCAAACTTTGCAGCAAAAGTGCAATAATGGAGAAAACATCTTACACCTAAAACTAAAAAAAATAAATAAGTCTGTCTTTGAAATGTGGCATTTGCACCAGAACTGGATTTTCTTAAGTTCTCTGGGGTGAATATGTTCATAACTTATTTTCGATTGGAGAATTGCTCACATGAACAAAAGTGTATAAAAGCATATTCTATGTGAGCAATTAAATGTATTCATAATTTGATGTCTTTCCAAATCTTGGACATTTTGTGTGTGTTACATCTATTCTACACCAGACCAAGTGGTGAAGTGTCTACATCCTTGAAACTTTCCAAGGCTGGGGTCAAGCTCTGACTGATTTACTATTTACTATCTGAATGGTGTCCAGCAAATCATTTACCGAGTTGCTGGGTATCCTTTTTCCAGCCCTTTCCCCCAAATGCCTTCACCATCCATGTGCTGTTCAGACCAAAAAGAAAGTCATTGTGAGTTCTGTTCTTTCCCTCCTCAACCCCTTGTGGCCCATCTACTGGTTCTTTCTCCAGGCCATACTCTGAACCTGTGCACTTTCCCTTGGCTCACCCCATGGACATCTTCTGCTGGGACTACCAAAAAAGTTTCTGAACTCGTCCCTTCTCTTCAATTCTTCCATGCCTTTCCCCATCCCCAAATAATTTCTGCATCCAACGGAAAGAATGACTTTTTTTTTTTTTTTTTGAGAGAGAGAGGACAGGAATGGGGAGAAAGGGGCAGAGGGAGAGAGAGAGAGAGAGAGAGAGAGTCTCAAGCAGGCTCCATGCCCAGGAAGGGGCACGACTCCGGGCTCGATCCCACGAAGCATGAGATCATGCCCTGGGCCAAAATCAAGGGTCGGATGCTTAACTGACAGAGCCCTCCAAGTGCCCTCAGAGTGAGCTTTGAAAACACCAGATCACAATACTGCCTTTTGGAAGAAATTCCAACATTTTCCCTTTGGATTTAGAATAAAAGTCCAGCCACCTTACATGGCCCAACTGATCAGGCTCCTGCCCATGTCTCTGCTGTTAGTGTCACTGTTTCCTCCCTGTCTCTTATTAAGTGCCAGTAATATCACTTTGCAGATCCCTTAAACTTGGCAGTTGCTTCTCCCTTGAGGACGTCTCACTTCACTTCCCCACTGCCTGCAATTATCTGAATGCCGGTGTTCACACGGCTGGCTCTTTTCATCCAGGTCTTTGCTCCAAAATCAGAGAGCAGTCCCCTGATCAACCAGTAGAAAGCAATCCTCCCTGGTCTGATGTTATCCCATCACTCAGGTTGATGCTCTGCATAACATCTGGACTCTGAAACATCATCATTCATGTGTTCATTGTATTTACTTAGATATTCATGATCATGTATGTGTGTGTATATACATATATATATATATGTCTTCCCCCACCTATATGCTATGTATCATATTATTCATGTGTTGTGTATATTACCCCATGAATCTCTGTGAGTGAGGTTACTTAACACTGTTGACTCAGGGCCGGGAAATAATAAGCACATCAATATTTTTTAATACATGCAGATTTGGAGTCCTGGTGTCCTCATTTCTAAAATGCCTTATACGACCCTCTACATCACAGCACGATTTGTAAGGATTAGCGCTGTCTTAGAAGTACTTACTGTAAAGACAAGACAGACATGACTGCAAATTCTACAGATTGGTACAGAGATGCTACAGGAACTATTATGTCTTACTTTGCTAGGTTCTGCTCCTCTCTTGAAAACGTATTCCTATCCTTGGGGCGCCTGGGTGGCTCAGTCGGTTGAGCGTCCGACTTCGGCTCAGGTCGTGATCTCGCGGCTCGTGAGTTCGAGACCCGCGTCTGGCTCTGTGCTCACAGTTCGGAGGCTGGAGCCTGCTTCGGATTCTGTGTCTCCCTCTCTCTCTGCCCCTAACCCACTCACATTCTGTCTCTGTCTCTCTCAAAAATGGATAAACATTAAAAAAAAAAAAAAAAAAAAAGTCTTCCTATCCCTAATCCTACTGTCTCTCTTTGTGCAGGAATTTCATGTATAACATTATTTTTATTTTTAAATGTTTATTTATTTACTTTGAGAGAGAGAGAGAGAGAGAGAGAGAGGAGGAGGGACAGAGAGAGGAAGAGAGAGAATCCCAAGCAGACCGCACACCGCCAACACAGAGCTGGACGCAGGGTTTGGACTCAGGAACCATAAGATCCTGACCTGAGCTGAAACCAAGAGTTGGACACTTAACCAACAGAGCCCCAGGAACCTCAAACTTTATGTTTTTTTTTAAGTTTACTTATTAATTTTTGGGAGAGAGAGAGAGAGAGAGAGAGAGAGTGAGTGGGGCAAGTGCAGAGACAGAGGAAGAGAGAGGATCCCGAGCAGGCTCCAAGCTGTCAGTGCAGAGCCCTACTAGGCTTATGACCTGAGCCAAAATCAAGAGTCAGATGCTTAACTACCCGAGCCACCAAGCTGCCCCGCACATAACTTTAATGGGGACACACACGATAACAGGTGCACTTTGCAACTCCATGTGCACTGATCTCTCTTGGCTCCTTGTTGGCCAAAGAAAAGCAATTACAGGCGAAGACACAGGCTCCGTGACGATTAATTTGGAAGAAAAAATGAACCTTAACACGTGCAATAATAAGGCTACACCCGTAAAACCACTTCCAGTTTTCAAAATAGTTTCTCACATATCCCCACAAAACACTAAGCATGGACCACCAACCGATGCTGTCTCCGTTGAGTAGTTGACAGGGTTTGACTTCACCATGCGAAGAGGCTTCCTCAGGGTCACCAGGCCCATGGTCTGTGCAGCTGAGACTGGAACCATAGCTGCTGAAACTGACTTTAATTCTTTCCCCCCCACTGCTCCAGCCTTTTCCTTTTCTCATTTTTGATCTTCTACCTTCAGTCACCTCTCCTAATTCACTGTCACATTTGGTTAGTGGGCCATTGTCTTTCCCCAGCACCTTTCTTCCTTATTCCCCTCTTTCTTCCTATTACCGGTATTTGATGAGCGGACCCGTGGCCTTCCAGTGGCTTTGTCTTAAATATCTGATCATGCGTTATTACTGTCTTGATTTTCCAATATCATTCGCACCTTTCTTTTCTTCCTCCTCATGGCATTGCTAAAAGATTCTGGGACAAGGGTGGTGTTGCTCAAATGTAAGATTCTTTGTTTGCTAGCCGTGTTTTCTTGACAAGAACCTTAATGAACTGGACTGATATGAGTGCGTTGGGCTATTTGCTCCAGGGATGTGAGCAGAACACATGGGGGTGGCAAGTCCTAATGCAACAATTATCTTCTGTTTTTGTGCCCGGGGTGTGTCAGACACACTCATGTGCACAGGTGATAGCGTAGAAAATATGAGATACAAGCAATTTCAACATGAGAATCTCATATGGAAATATGAGATTCAAGGAAATTTCATCCCAGCAGAGTAAGACAGAAAAGCAGATGAACTGTTGGATGTTGGTAAAAAGAGTTTAAAAACCGAATCAAATATTCTCAAATATCAGCCTCAGATCTAAGGGATTATATACACAAGATGCTTAGAATTCTAAAGCCTTGATGCAAGCACTAAATACAAACAGCGCTGTAAAGGGTAAGAGGGACAGAGAGCTCTGCCTGGCTTCAGAGGTCTAAGGAGAATTAGATTTCAAAAGTAGGAGTAAGTTCCAGATGATCTGACGAAAGGTGGACAGAGATTCTTATCTATTTACTTCTCAAATCCGAACTCCCCTCGCACAGGCAACCAGCTATTTCTTATGCTGATGTGTAATTAACTTTGTAAATAGCTGCGGATGTGAACAGAAAGTTACACGGGCATAAACATGCAAGAGGTGTTTAGTGGAGAAAACGGGTTCATTGGCCCAGTAAAGGGAGGTGAGACAGGTATTGCTAAAGAGCATTAGTGTTTAGACGATATTTTCCCGTATATCCATCCAGTTCGTTTTTGCAACAATCCCCTGTGACAAAAGATATCTGACTTAAAGGTTAGTAGGTAAGATTATATTCTTTATCTGTTAATCAGTAATAGGGGTACCTGCTTGGCTCAGTCGGTCAAGGGTCTGACTCTTGATTTCGGCTCAGATCACATTCTCAGGGTTGTGGGACCAAGCCCCCGTCAGGTTCTGTGTTGTCGGTGTGGAGCCTGCTTGGGATCCTCTCTCTGTCTCCCCCCTGCTCTCTTTGTCCCTCATCTGCTCTCGCTCTCTCTCTGTCTCTCTCAAAAATAAATAAATAAACTTAAAAAAAATTGAAACATCAAAAAAAAAAAAAAAAAAAGAGGCAGTTGAAGGGTCCTGAGTGGGGAAATGGTACCCTTATGCTGATATGCGTCTGGACCTCCACTCTTACACAAGTACCATCTACTCCTCCGGAGTCACGTGTCTGTACTTGTTGGTTCCTGTCTTCAGCCTAACATCGTTCACCACAGGTCAACAGTAATCACCCAATATTCCACAGGTGGAATTCAGCCTCCAGCTCTGATTTTATTTTCTCACCTCTGAGCTTTTTCCCATGGTTTCCTCAAAGACCTTCTCTTCTCCCTTCCTTCCTTCCCCCCACCCTCCGCTTCTCCCCTCCTCCCCCCAACCTCACCATCATCCTTTCTTCTTTTTCGGGTCTCTCCTCGTGCACAGAACCCTACCCGATCATCAGGATCCTTAATAAGCATATACAATTCGAGCGAAAACATTCAGGCTGGGTTCCATGTCTCCTTTCCTTTCCATTTGTTTGAGGCATTTTATTTATTGTTCTCTCCCAGACTTGTCTCTAGTTAGCCTCGGGGAGGGGGTAGAGGCCATAATTAATGCTATTAACACTTTCCTTTTTACAACTGAATGGGAAGGAGGTACTCTACAGTAAACATGTGTTTCATTTATGAGAAAAATAGCAGTTATGGGACAAAACCTTGACTTAGGAAAATGTTGCCTCCTGGATCTCTTTAAAACACCTGCTTTCTTAGAGCATGTGAAATATTTTTCATTATGAAATACAATAGCCCACTGATTCTATAGGCAAGATATATCGGTTCTAAGGGTTCCAACATAGATACTGGGTCCTCAGGAAGCCAAACCGAAGGAGGATCATTGGACCTTCAACAAGTCATTTCAATCACTCAGAAAAATGGAAGTAATAAGTGTGCCCATTACCCAGGGATTGAGAGGATTCAATCAAATAATTTATGTACAGTGCTCAGTGTATTGCCAGCTCACAGTACGAAGCCAGACATTCAGGGGAATATTCCGTTGAAATAAAAGCCACCCAAAAGTTAAGCATTCTCTGTGCATATATAAGCACTAGGATAATATTTTTCCTATATTGAAATTTGACTGCCCATTTCTTCCTTGTGCCCATCATTCCTTTTGCCCTTTTCAAGTAGCAAAGAGGCTGTCTTTATTTGTATTGCGCCAGGGAAAACAAAAGACAAGGGACGTGAGAATAAATATTGGTATTTTGTTTGCTTACTTTTGTTTTGTTTGCACATGGGGGAGGGGGAGCACTCCAAGCAGGCACTGAAACTTAGAGCAAAAACAATAAGAATATTCTTGATGTGACAGCTAAATTTCTGTTATAGATCGGTCAGTTTCTCACTTCACCTGCCTCTCTTTCCCCCTGAGCCCAGAGAGGGACTGTGTCTTCTTACCTCCCTGTCATTAGGCATGGCCAGGGACTGATATTTACCACTCTGAAGCCTGGCATATAAAAATGTCCTGGGCGGTCCTCTACTCCGCCTCTCCCCCATACCATCCAGCAAGTTGGATGTCGGCAACATGGAAGCTTGTGTTGAAGAAGGCAGTTTGCCCCTGCTGGGAAGCCTGACTCCCTCCATGGTGTAGAGGCTCCCTTGCTTTTGTGCCCTAACCCCCCTCTCCCTGGTACAGATCAAATTTGATGTGAATTAGAAGTGACTTCCCATGTATCTTAAGTCGCTGGGGTTTCTAAGTTTGATCGTCACGACTGTTGGCGTTGTAAGGGGATATACCAAATCTGAGTTTTTCCCAGGAGAGCTAAGCAGCTGGGAGTGCACACCGCAGAGCTTAGAATGTGCAGAGGAAGATGATATTGGTAGAGTGGTAAGCTTTGGGACTAGAATTCAACGACGGTTGGTGAGGGAGACGTAGTTTAGCTTTTCAACCTGCAGAGTCAAGCACAGAGAGAGGGTTGTAGTGGAATGGCAGAACGTTTGGTTGACCCTAGAGCACAGATAAGCATTTAGTAACTTGCTAGGTTGTAGCCTAAAGACGCTACAATTAATTCCACATGTCCCATGTCCAGCACGCTCCTCTATGGTAGAGGACCCATGGCTGGGAACCAAGTGGTGATGGATGGACGGTGCCCGGCTGGCTTCTCTGGGTTACATGCCCTCCAGGGAGGTGGGAGAGAGTGGTTGGAAGTGTCCTATGTCCTGAGTCTGGTGTGAAGGGAGAAGCATTAGCCAGAAATGGCCTTGTAGGACAGGTGGACAGAATAAAGACTTACCTGTGTGGGAGGAGGGAGTGCTGAACACGGGCTGCAATGCTTAGAAAGTGAATATGGAGAGACACAGCCTTCCAGGCAAAGAGAAGAACAAACTTCTGCTGTGGTGAGAAACTGTTGAGAAAATTTAAAGGGCCCTTTTGTATGATTTTCTTTTGATAAGCCAAATAATTGGGATAAACGTCTTCTCGGGCCTTTTTGTTTTTTAGATTTCAATAATTAATTGAAGCAATGTTGGAAGTGTTTTAGATTTCATTGAAAAATTGAAGAAGATTCTAGTGCCCTTTTACATAGTATGTGTTTTTCAGTCAACAGTTTATGGTGTACCTTTCCCCTATTCACCTGAATGGTTATCATCCCAGAAACAGGGACTGGAGAAATTTATTCACATACTAAGTAAAACCACAGGCTTGGGCACACTGACAGAAGAAATAGAAAAGTCCCGAAGTTAAGCCGGTATCTGTGGAAGAGAAATCTTGGACCAAGCCCTAAACTTGTGACATGTAGGCTCCTGCAAGTTGCCAGAAGGAAGAGTTGACATAAAGTTGGGCCCTCAGTCAAGATACCTTTGCCTTTATTTAGTAACTCTTGGCGAGTCTGAGTCAGTAGTTACTGGAAAGATTTCCAATGTAAGGCAGAGGTGTGTGCACAAAAGTTAACTATAAACCAAACATCCTTAGTAATATCATCTTGTGCTGCTATATCTCAAAAAAAAAAAAAAAAATCCCACAATTTTTTCCTGATTCATTTAGAAGTAAATTTGTGTCAGGTTAGAAAACAAAATAAAACACTTTTCACGTGTTAAACTGAGAACATGTGGAAATATCAATGTTTAGCAAGAGCTTAAATTACAAGCAGGCCTCTCTCTTGGGAAAGGAACTCCAAAAAAATGAGATCTCAAAGAGCAGAGATAAGCTTTGGAAGGGATAAATTCATGCCGAAGGGTAAGTTTGCCGGGTGAGTCCTCTTTCCAGAGAAATCAGAGAGACATTTGGAAGATACTTGTTAGAATTAGGTGGTGGAAGAAAAAGGCAAAGAATATATACGCCTAGATTTTGAACACAAAGAAGAGATTTCTCATGAAAGAGGGGAAATAAGACACAAAGAGTAGAGCTGCTATCAAAGGAAACAGACTGTATACATTGTCCCTTTGTTCTTAAGAGCCAAAACCTAAACATCAATCATGTGTGTCCTTCTGGGGGACTGGCCAGAGGGGAAAAGGATTCCTGCTTCACACTGCAGCAGGTAATATTTTGCATATCGCTAATAGGAATGTATGTGTGTGGGTTTTAAACTTGAATTTGTTCACAAGTTCTGTGTTGATTCTTGACTGTGACTTCCTAAAGAGTATCAGCGGGTTGGCATTGTGAGTGGACAGATGATGAATGAAATATGCAAGCTTCGTGGTGCTGTGCCTGGCGTGGGGTCAGAGATAAATGGTGGTTCTCTTCTTTCTCCTCTTATGTTACCCTAGGTGATTTTCCTGAAATTCCAAATAAAGAGAACGATGGTGGTTTTACAAGGGACCAAAACGAAATTTAAATTCCACTTATTTCATGTGCTTGGGAAACGATACGAAGACTTCTAAATAAGATATGGTTTGAGCCACTTAAGTTTACAGAGACTTATCCAAGTCGAAGCCCGCTGCATTCAAAATGATGACAGAATGACAAAGAACAGTTCATCTGTAGGCTGAGTGAGTCACACTTTCTCATCACAGAAGCTACTACGTGGGAGTCCATCAGGCATTTGGGGGAAATTATACCTACCGCCTACCTTAAGATTTAATAATGAAATGAACTAATTTCTGTGTTTTTTTTTAAATATGCATCAGATAGGTGCAATTTTGGTATAATCTCTCAAAGGATTGTAAGGATCTATTTAATCTCATATTAAAGGGGGGGGGTCTCTAATTAGCTAGGATATATTTTCCATGATTGACTCCTTAATTGTCACAGAATAGTACTAAATCAAACCAACCTCACAAAACAAGGTTGATTTTACCAAGCCTTGAAAAAAACCCCACAGGCTTGCAATCATATCCTTAACCACTAAAACTCCCATACACATCAAATAGCCAATGCCTGCAGAAAATAATACCTGTAGGTGGTTTGGTTGGTTTTTTAGAATGAATTCACTTTTTTTTTTTTTTTTGAGTATCAGAATTAAATATTATGGAACTTTGAGCTTACAGGACAATGAGTTCAAGCCAGAGGTAGAGTAATGAAGTCAGATCCTTGTGCCTAACTGGGTTTCTCTATTTCCATAGATTTGCATCTATCCAGGGTAATTTGTATAGATATTCCTGGATTTTTAAAATAAATAACAAAAGATAAAGATATAGGAAATGAGGGCTTAAAATGCTACCATAGTCTACAACCATTAGCTATACAACTGAATTAGAAAGCCACGAGATAAAAATTCTGGGTATATTATATTCATAGTAACCAAGAAAATGTTGATTAAAATGTTCTTTCATTTTTCTTTTCTTTTTAAATATAAATATTTCCAAAAACTCAAGTTGCATTTCCCCCCCGCCCCATGCCTCTTTTCTTTATTTGCAGTCCCAGTTGATCTGGTCTGGATATTTTTAGATCATTAAAAAAAAAAAAATGAGAGAGAAAATTTAAAGTGCTCGGCAGGCAGAGAGCTCACACTGTGACGTCTTACTTCATCCACTTCTCTACGTAATTTTTAAGTTAGGTTCCCGCTGCTTTCATAAGTGTCTCGACTTTAGAATTCCTGCCAACACGGACAGCCTATTGACAAGGAAATATAACAAGAACATTTCTTTTTAATTTACTTCCTAATAACTGGATTCAATGTCGAGGCTCGGAAAAAAAAAGAAAAAGAAAAAGAAAGAGAATGTGGACAGAAACAGTGTCCAGCAGTGAAACGAAGTAAGGGGAGAAAAAACGATTTCTGGTGGTTCTATGCTTTCTTTCGTTCTATACGCCAAAGATGTTGTGCAGGGAGATAGGAAGATGGAATTTGTCTCCACGTGTCCTTGGGAAATTCCCCAACTTGTTTTCATTATGGTAATAATGAGGTTATTTATTTGCTCCGAAGGGGTGGAGCCGAGATTATTAGTATTCCCTGGAAGACACTGTATAGTTATTACCCTAACAATCTCTTCCCTGATTTCCAATGTCAAACAAAAACAAGAGAAAAACGGCATTTTTATCCCCTGCTATATAGAATACACTTCCAGTCCTTTCTATTAATCAATCTGCAGTTGACATGACAGCAAATTAAAAGGAAGGTCATTTGGGGAGCACACCCGCACACACTGAAGGGGGTTTCCCATCTGCCAACACTTCGCGTTTTGTGGCTCATTTAGTTGCAACTTGGGAGAGTATACTTTAAGAAATGCAGGGGTGCTATCTCACAAGGATTTAGCTTTTCCTTCACAAGCTGAAGTGCACGTTCAAAAGGGAGGGGGGGCTCAGAAAGAGAAAGATGTCTCAGAAATCTTATCGTTGGAAGAGCCGGTGCCATTCCGACGTGGGCATGGGGCTCACTCTAGCACAGGCCGTCGGGAGAGGCTCCGGTGAGGACGTGGGGACTTTAGATGGCCTGTGGCTCGGACCCCCAGCTGGCCCTGTGTCAGGAACCGGAGGAGAAAATCCAGCTCCTTTTATGGAGGAAGAAGGAACTGCAAGGTCACTTGCTCTTCTTTTCCTTTCACTTTGATTTCTGTAAGGAGGGGGTGTGTGTCGCAGTCGTGACCAAGTACCGCAGTCCCAGTGCTACCACACCACCTGTGTGTGACCTTGCAGGTCCGCAAGCCCCGAGGCCAGGAGGGTGGAGCTGGGTTCTCCGCTGCGGGTCTCTCTGGAGGGTGAAATCCAGGGTCAGCCGGCTGTGCTCCACCCGGAGCTCCCTGCCTCCTCCAGTCCTCCCGGTCACCGGCAGAGGTCGGTACCTGGAGACTGCCGGACTGAGAGACCCTGCGTCCCTGCTGGCTGTCAGCAGGTGCCGCTCCCAGGTCGTGAGACCGCCTCCCATTCTTTACTGCGAAGCCCTCTAGTAACGCGACAACAGGTGAATTCCACCCTCCTGCCAAACTTCCACCAAGTCTCTCTCTCTCTTTGCATCGCTCTGACCTCCTCCACCAGCCTGAAAATCCGTGCGTGTCAAGGGTTTGCCCGGCTGGGCTGTGCCCACTGGAATCCTCGCCATACCTAATTACATCCCAACAATCCCTTCCCAACGGCCCCTAGGTTAGTGTTTGATTCAATAACTACAGGATGAGAATCTTGGAAGCCGTGTCTAGAACCACAGGTTAGGGCCCCCCGGGGGCCAAAGTTCACTTTCTGGCTGACCATTTCATCGTCTCTCTGTGCTCCTCCCCTTTGACCTTCGGTTCTGAAGAAACATGATTTCCTCTCTCTTCTCATCCTGAAAAAAGTGTGCATAGTCTTAAAGTTTGTTTTTTTTGGGGGGGGAGGGGAAGAACACGATAAACTCCATATAGAAAAACCCAGTACAACTCTTCTAATAAAGACCATTGTTGGTATTTCTTTGTATATAAATACAAACTTAAGTAAATGTATTTAGATTCTGGTCTTTCTTGCCCCAGCCTGCTTTCCTTAGGCTTATCTTCCGATTTTTCAGAACTCTTTCTTTTTTCTAAGAGGAACTCTAAATCCTGGTTAAGACAACTCCACTTTAGAGAACATACTCTGTCATCTCATTTACTATTCACTATGCTTTCCGCTCAGGAACATCTGTATTTGGTAGGCTCTATGCATCAAAAGATGGGGGCAAAACGTCTCTCTTTTTTTTTTTTTTTTCTCATGGACTTTCAAATTTTTTCTCATTAGTTTTTCGGGGTTTCTTCTGAAAAGGGGGAGGGTGGGGAGGGGGCACAGCATGAGTTTCTGAAGCAGGATGGCAGCTGGGTACATTTTATAACCCCTCTACCTTTATCGTTCCTTTACAGACCCCTCCTCTTTTCTCTCGCTGAAACTGAGTATGGGAACAAGAAGAAAAGACCGAGTTCATGAGGTGACAGTAATTATTGCATAGGCAGGGATCCATTTTATGTTGAGGGTAGATGGGGCCAATTTTATTGCCTTTTTTTTGGCTCCCAGCCATGTCCACTCCCACCATGGAGACTTCCCTTTGGTGTTTATTGATCATGGTATTTGATTGAATATCCTTTGTACTCAAGGGTGAGGCAATCACACATGGCCCCACCTGCACCACAACAGAAACCAACGTAATCTCTCCGCCATGTTTCCCCCCCTTGCACACACACACCCAGCATAACTTGAGGAAAGCTGGAGGAGTCCCTGAAGCCTTGACGGAGCCCCTCAAGCCACAGGCAATACCGCCAACAGGACCCATTAACAATGTGAACTGCGAGAGTTTAGAAACTTAAGTATTTCCACATACGCTGAATCTCTACACCCATCTTCTTTTTTTCTCTATTTCTGTTGTTCAAAATCCTTTCCTTTCCTTCTTGTTCTCATCAATCAAACACACAAAAAGAAAAAAGAAAACCTCTGCGCACAGTGGAGTGCGGAAGGTCTCCCCAAGCTCCTTGCACCAGAAAGGGATAGCAGTTGGAGAGAAAAGGGACCTGTCTCTCTAAAGGGGGTGGCGAGAAGGATGTGCTGCCTTGCATGGCCTCGAGCAGCCGCGAAGCTTCGGTGAGGCCCTGACCTAGCTCAAACCCCCAGAGAGCCAGTCTTGACAGTGCTGGGGAGAGTTTGGGGTAACTGAGTTAGCCTCGTAGTAGAATTGTCCCCAGACCGTCCTTATTAAAGCCCCTGCTCCTGCTGCTTCAGGCACTAGAAATCCCTTCTGAATTTTTGCTCGGGTTTTTTAACGCTTTTTTGTAAACCCCATAAGGGAAACACACACACACACACACACACACACACACAGCACACACACACTGTGGGTTCCCTTCAGTGGCTGAAATTCATCTTCCGGTGGATCAATTCTGGGGAAGAATTAGGTGAGGAGCTCCCACTGGTGGCAGAGGAAACCCTACTCTCCGCAGGCGACGTGTCTCCTTATTTGGATTCCGAGAATGCATCTCTGAGTCACAGAGAAAAAGTGTGCCCATACTGCTCTTTCGTCATGTGATGAGACAAAACAATGCCATTGTTCTCCTAGCTGGCTCCGGCTTAGTCATAGCTGATGATAACCCGGTGCTTGGGCCAAGCAGCCAGGACTGAGGTCCTTACAAGTGGAGCCCAGCGTCACCGTCAAGGAGCCCCAAGGCCTTTAAACCTGTAGGGACTCTAAAGCTGCCATGGCAAACCCTGTCCTTCTCTCCGCCCAGGACAGCAGTTACTGCCTTTAGGACCAGTTTACATTTAACTGGGGAAGGCACAGTCTTTCAAAGAGGAAGGCTCTCTAAACCTCCTTTGAGGAATAAAGGGGTTCTTTGCACGTACCAGAGAAAAGTCTTCAGAGAGTCTGGCCTTGGAGCTGAGCCCCCTGAATCGCCAGCGTGCCTCAGAGCGGCCGACCCAAGGGCCTCCTCTGTTCTGGAGCCCCCTTTCTACGCTATACGTTCGCACAAATGATATTTCAACCACCACCTTGCATGTGGGCATCTTTATGGAAATCACCAAGAATGTTAACAAATGTAGTCTGCGGGGCAGATGCAACAGAAAAGAAACTGTGTCAGATTTACAGGGGAGGAAAAAAAAAAAAAAGGAGGTTTTCCTCCTAGCTGGTGCCTGGGATTAAGGTATTTTGACACACTTGTCCAAATAGACATCGAGAACAAGAAAAGATGGAGTTGGTATAAACTCAAAGTAACACGAACAAAGGAGAAAGCCATTAGGTAAATAGGCCCAAAGTGAAATTCCATTGTATTCAACTTACTTTTAAATCCAGGGATGCCTGGGGGGCTCTGCCCGTTAGGGTCCAACTCTTCCTTTTAGCCCGGGTCACGGTTCATGAGATCAAGCTCCAGTTGGGCTCTGTACTGACAGCATGTAGCCTGCTTGGGATTCTCTCTCTCCCTCTCTCTGCCCCTCCCCTGCTTTCTCCCTCCCTCCCTCTCTTTCTCTCTCTCTCTCATTCTCTCTCAAAATAAATAAATAAATACACTTATACAACTTTAAATCCAGAGTCTCATTGAATCACTTGTATCAGAACTCAACGCAAAATGTTGGTTGGATGTCTTTATGATCTGGGCCAGGTAAACTTGGTGGGATTTCTGAAACAATCGGGTGACTCGAATCGTCCTCTTGGGGTCCCACCTTGCCGGCCTGTGTGACACCCGCACTGAGACTTTACCAAATGCACAAAAGGTTTTTGCTCTGTTATGTCTTGAGTCTAGAAGTTACAAGACGGGTTGCACAAGTAATGACTTGATTTTAAGAGTAGGTTCAAGGGGCGCCTGGGTGGCGCAGTCGGTTAAGCGTCCGACTTCAGCCAGGTCACGATCTCGCGGTCCGTGAGTTCGAGCCCCGCGTCGGGCTCTGTGCTGACTGCTCAGAGCCTGGAGCCTGTTTCCGATTCTGTGTCTCCCTCTCTCTCTGCCCCTCCCCCGTTCATGCTCTGTCTCTCTCTGTCCCAAAAATAAATAAACGTTGAAAAAAAAAATTTTTTTTAAAAACGAGTAGCTTCAAGAAAACCCATTGCCAGGTCCCTAACGGTCACTGGTAATGTGAGCTCTCCTGTCCCATACGGCTGTTTGTAAACACAATGCCTATTTGCTTGCATTACTTAGACCCAAAAAAGGGAAATCAGGAAGACAAGACAGTGCATACCATGGTTGGGAGAGATCTGTTTGGGAAGACTTAATTGGAAAAAGAAAAAGAAAATCTTTTAAAGCATACTTCCTAGTCCTGCCTGATATTTAAAGGCACCGATGATGAACCTGATGCCCTCCTCTCTTTCTAACTTGGCTCATTTGTGCTTTGCTTAGTTCAAGCTTCCTGTGGTAAGCACAATGCAAAGCATGCACGTGCCTATACCTCACCCTGCACCACACGCAGCTGACGAGGCTGTTCTGAATAAGTGGCCGCAGATATAGGGGCCTACGAGGAATCACAGGGGACAAGAAAGACCATTTCTTACTCTTTGAACCTCTGTATATTCACAGAATACAAAGGGAAAGGCAAAGGACGGCCTTGCAAAGGCACTGACTGCCTCATTCCCCAGGCAGGCCTGCTGCCGATGGGTCAGCGGCCAACAGAGCTCTCCCCACGGCTCCCTTCCTGCCAGGTGAGACATGGGACCGACTTTTCAAATGTGGGGAAGTGGGTCACAGGGGAGGCTGGCTTTCCCAGGCAACCGGCTCTGCCCACAGCAGTGTCCTCTGTCACCCGAAAAGGGCGGCCGGACAGCAATGTCAGTTAACAATTGCGTGTTGTACAGAGAGCCGTAAGTGTGGGCGTTTTTTACAGAACGGCACATTTTCCAAAGACTTCAGGACATGTGCAAATTTGACTGAATATGAATTGGGATTCATGCATATACACACTCACAATTCCATACGTGTTTGTCTGTATATCATTTTAATATGGACCCTTGAGTTCAACTCAGAAGAGTCTGTTTCTGGTTTTGGCAAATGTGTTGCTGAGCACTTAGGATTGGGAAAGGGTGATTCTAAGATTAATGTCTTAAGGAAGACAACAGAGATAGCTAAATTGGGTGGACATGAGGAGGTGCCAAAAAGACAAGAAGGAAAAGGGGGTAGGCAATATGGCAAGAGACTGGAATGCACAGTCAAGTGCCCAGAAATATGTCCCCATGGAGTAATAGCAAATCAAATTTTAACAGCAGCGAATTCTACCATATCCACGCATGACTTGCATAGAATGCTGCGTACAATCGAGTTTGTAATGGATAAGGCATTAAATTTCAAAATAAATTTGAAAGGACTTATTTTGTTTCTTCACCATTGAAACAATGGAGAAAAGTGACAAGGATTCCCATTCTGGGCTGGGGGGGCGGGGGACAGGAAAAGAGGCATAGACTGACTTGGAACCAGTTGTCACATTATATATGTCAAGTTCTGGATGTTACAGAAATCTTTTTCAAAATTCGGGGTAGTGGGTGCTTTGATTCAAATGAATCTTAATCCCCAAGGACTAGGAAACCATTGTTGATAGCTGGATGATTAATGATTTATTTGCTCCTACATTGAGTGTAAATCTTTTAAATGAAAGCAAAATCCAGTTCATCATTTTATTGATCATAAAAGTCATCCCTCCCCTCCCCTCCAACCTCCCACCCACCCAAACACTAAATTGACGGAGAATGGAGTGATCCTTCTCTCTCTTTCCATCTCTCATAGCAATGCAGTGCCTTCACATCTGGCTTTTTTACTTCCTGGATGTGTAACACACAATGGGCTAACTTAGAACCTGTACTGATGGAACAGGCAGGGCAGGTTATCAGAAGGTGATGATTTCTACACAGCACATAGGACTTTTTTTCCAAAGAGGTCAATGAGATGGCGGAGTAAGACTTTACAAAATATTTTTCTGTTCTACGGCAGAGAGAAAATTGATTATCTGCCCCCCCCCCGGCCACCACCCTGCAAATCCTTGTTATACATAATCAGACACATCAATAAAAATGGAAACGTATTCAAGAAATTGTGTGGCCCAATCTCCTCATTTCAAAGATGGGAAAGCAAAGGCCCAGAGAAGGGTCCTTAACTACTTCATACACACGTGAGAGTTTGACACGGTTGTGTAATTCGACACAGGGCTTGCTTTAAATTGACTGTGATTTCATCTTTTTGGTACTCTAAAATGTTTGTGAAATACAATGTAGTTGTCCAATATACACTTATTTGCAACTACAAATGAAGTTGAGCTATTTTTACATCAATGTTTAGCCTAAAAGTGGTTTCTGTTTTTCACAACAATGTAGAGAATATGTACTTCTATGCACACACTTACCCACATATACTCACCTCCCTGTCCTGGTAACATATCTTATTGGAGTAATTTAGGAAGGGCAACAAACAGAAAATCTAAGTATCATGCTCTAGGTAAATTGTGACAGATAAAATTTAAGACTCAGACCAAATTAACTGGAGAAGATATCAGTAGAAGCTTTGGGAAGTATGTTCTAGAGCTCTAGCAGTTAGTAAATAAAATAAAATGAATCACTCATATGTTCCCCATTACAAAAGTTTCCTACTCCATTGGACTTGGCCTTGCTACGGTCACCATGACCTTAACACGAGCCAATCCTGACAACCTCACGTTCATCATTTATGTATCTCGGTTCCAACTTCTTATTTCCAATCGTTTGTCAGATACCGATTACTTTTCTACAACAACAATAACAAAACACACCCAAACTGAAAAGACAAAACAAAACAATTTTTTTTAATATAATCGAGTCATTTTTCTTTAAACCTGGATTTTCACAGTGCCGTTGTCACTGGAACATTTCTCTCTAGATTCTTCCTTTGCTCATTGTTCTCTCTGTGACATAGGGGTCGTATTTTTTTTTTATTCACTATTAATCTCTGCATTGTGTATAGTATCTAGAATATTTCAGGGGACAGACAATTATTTCCTTAGCATGTGATGTGATGTTGCACACGATCTCCTGGCTAATTCCCCTCAATTTTCACAATATCACTCTGGTGCTTAAAAATCTTTCATTGTTCCCTACTGTGGATAGCATAAATGATACACTTGTTTTCATGTTGGATTTTCACTGTCTTGTCTCCTGTCCTGTCCACAGGTCCTCAATTTACCTTTCCTCTAACCTCATGCATGCCTTTAGTCTCTCCATATACACCTTGGATGATGTCACCTTTGTGCATGAGGAATACACCCCCTACTCTTTCTGTGCTACTGCTGAGGTCTGGGGGCACCACCTCCATCAAAACTGCCCCATGGATACGCACCCCATGCTCAGCCTGTACCAACTGAATCCACCCTTCCATGGCCTGTCTCCTACAGACCGGCTTTCCTTCTCTTTCTCCTTTCTCAGGTATGGCCTCATCCACAGGATATGAGGATTTAGCTCATACTGTTCCTTCTTCTCGGCCCCAGTCCAATCATCCAGCAGTGCAGCCATGTTGTTTTTACTCCCTTAACTTTCACTTTTTACATTTTTATATCAATTCCTCTCTAAGTTCAGAGGCTCATTCTGTGCTTGCCTAAGCTATCACACTATCTTTATCTTTGCTCCTTTGGGGCCATTTCTCTGTCTGCTACTTGGCACAGGCTGGGGCCCTGGGAAACGACGGAAGGAAAGAAACTCATGGCTCTGCCCATTGGGATTACAGGGCTTTTGTCAGAGAAGAAACCGAGTGTGCTTGGGGCTGCTACTCAAAGCCTATCCAACAACATCTCCTCTAATTTATCTTGTGTCCTAACAGAGTTTTAATTTCCCTCAGTTAATGCACTCTTAATGCAAACATGTCATTTTCTACCTTTACATGGTGGTAGAGGGTGGATATTCTCCATCTTGTACTTTGACTATCTATTTGAGATCATAATGGATGGAGTTTTAAATTGACAATTCTTATGTAGATTATGGTTATAATTTTAACACCTGGAGGCAAAGATACTATGACTTAATGAAAAGGAAGGAATAGGAAACGCCTCCCCTGCCTCAGGGAAAGCTTAGTTAGATTGCACACCCCAAAAGGTATACACCTCACAAAAAGCTAATCATTGACGCATAAAAATTAGACAGACCTTGTGTTTTTTTAACCTTGAAATGCTATTAACAAATGATTATTCGTACATTTCCTGCCAGTTGGTTTCTTTTTTTCTTCTTTTACAACTAGTGCATCAAAGAGCACAAAAACAAAACAAAACCAGTGCGTCAAAACAAGCTTTGTCAACATATTCAGGAGAAATCTAAAAGATGGCAAAAAAATTTTTCACTTTTGCTTTGTTCCAACATCTTTTAGAAAGGTATAGTGAGGACTCTGTACCAACTGAATGAGTTATTTTTTTTTTTAAATACAAAAGAATTAAGGAATGATAAGAGGGATGCCAAGAAACCCTCCATTCAAGAGTTCTGATACAGAGTTCCACAACCTTGGATAAACGGTTCAAATATGCGAAGAGTTACAGTGTAGAGTCTACTCAAAAACTTGCCAATCCAAACAAACACAAATTTTATTGCTCGATCCCGAACAGGAAGCAGAGTTTGTGTTTAACAAATATGCTATGAGCCGATGGAATTCATCAAATATTTAGCTCTCACCAGAAGACAAATAAAATACTTGTCAGTGGTTCAGAAACAAAACGGGAAAGCAACGGAGGGACATTTATTTATGAAATGGAACACATTTCTTATTAGAGCTTTTGCAATTTTGAATTCCAAGACTGATCAGGTCATGGATATACCTAGGTTTCTTCGTTAGCGTACAAAGAGAAGGCTTGCTCGGTGTGTTCAGTGACTGTGTGTGCCCGTGTGTGGATGTGTGTGTGCTGAGAGTTTTCAACAATACACATGCGAGTGCTTAAGACACTAATTTTAAATGAGAGCAAACACTCAGCAAGAATAGATTTTTGATAACCACGAGCCACGGCACTTTCTACAAATCACGAATAAAACATGAATAAGTTGGTCGTCGAGAATGACAGGGAGAGCAGACTGGCCCGGCTATGGCTGTGGATAAGGCTCGTCATTTTCATTTCGTGGTGATTTCCTGTCCAGAAAGGGACAGAGAATAGAACCCTGGCTCCTCTCTGTCGCTTCCAGCTGATTTCATGGATGGAGTCACAGGAGTTTGGAGAAGGGGAAGGGATGAAGTGACTCTTTATTTCATTTAATTATTTTTAATTTTAATGAAGTGACTCTTTAAAGCACTGTTGGAAGCTGTTCCCAAGCTCCCTTTTTATATGCCATCATTTAACTGGTTTCGTGTTAGGTGCAAGGAAGAGAGGCAAAGGGGAAGTTAAGCAGAGATCTTGAGACCTGGACTCCCGTGTCAGCTTGGTCAAATATGAATTGTATGACTTTGTATTTTGAATGGCATCAGAATATTTTTAAATTAGTGATATCTATGGGATAACAGAGCCAGAATTACCCAGGTAGTGTGCACTGAAACCTGATCTGCCGCCCAGTGAGGTAAGTCTGATAGGTGTTTGATTCCTACCGGGCTCTGGGTCCCTGTCCCAGGATCTGTAACAGTCACACGTATCAATTTATAACAACCCATAGAAAAACGTAGCCGACGGGCACCTGGATGGCTCAGGTGGTTGGGCGTTCAACTTTGGGTCAGGTCATGATCTCATAGTCTGTGAGTTCAAGCCCTGTATCAGGTTCTGTGCTGACAGCTCAGAGCCTGGAGCCTGCTTTGGGTTCTGTGTCTCCCTCTCTGTCTGCCCTTTCCACTCTCACGCTCTGTCTCTCTGTCTCTCAAAAGTGAAATAACGTTAAAAGAAAAAAAAGAGGGGGGCCTGGGTGCCTCAGTCGGTTGAGCGTCCAACTTCGGCTCGTGTCATAATCTCATGGCTCATGAGTTCAAGCCCCGCATCGGGCTCTGTGCTGACAGCTCAGAGCCTGGAGCCTGCTTCCAATTCTGTGTCTCCCTCTCTCTCTGCCCCTCTCCCACTTGTTCTGTCTCTCTCGCAAAAATAAATAAAAATGTTAAAAAAAAAAAAAGAAAAAAAATGTAGCCAAGCTCATTTGGAAGCCTTGATCCAAGCGAAGCAAATATAAAGAGCAAAGATTGGTTTGAGGAATCCAAAGATACAAATAGAAGTTAAAACCTGATGAAAATGTGAACAGAGTCTGCAGTGGAAAACTCCAGTGTACCTTAGAATTAATACTTGTATTCAGTATCTCACCCAAGTTATTATGAGATCAAATCAGATCAGGTCATAGTTAGGAAAATGTTCAGAAACTTAAAGATGTACACAAGTAGGAACAACTCTCTTAATTCAAAAAAAAATGTAGTGATTATCACATCATCTTAATGGCTATTTTAAGGTGGCATCGTGCTACACATTAAATCACCTTGCCAGGCACATTGTTAAATTTTACTTTACTTGGTGTTTTTATTCAAGTCTGATAGCCTTAAAGAAGCCACAACTAATCACATGATGCAGTAGAACTTGATAACCAGAAACTGCAAGTGTAAGGCCGATCGGCTTGACCTACTATAGTATTTTTCTATTTTCTATTTTATAAACTATTTTTATATTATTTTTCTATTCCAATAAGATGATTTCATGGTGGCATGTATCTAACAAACCATTCTCCGGCTAGAGTTTTCTCACGTGGAAACAGGCTGGCTCAGATACAATTCCATTCACATCCCCTTTTCTATTTTTAATCTGGGAGCCGGAGGCAGGACTTGAGAGCCACAAAAAGGACACCCTGAGAAAAGCGTCTGTAAAAGTTTCATCGGGAAAGGAATAGATGAAGACCTGGAGTTAGGGGCTCTTGGGTGGCTCAGTCGGTTGAGCGACCGACTTCAGCTCAAGTTCTGATCTCGCGGTTCCTGAGTTCGAGCCCGGAGTCTGGCTCGCTGCTATCAGGGCAGAGCTGGTTTGGATCCCCGGTCCCCCGGTTCTCTCTGCCCCTCCCCCACTTGAGCTCACTTTCTCTGTCTCTTTCTCTCTCTCTCTCTCTCTCTCAAAAATAACTAAAACATTAAAAAAAAATACCTGGGCTTAGACAAATAGGAAAGGAATGAGAGCGTGATTTATTGATATCATCTTGAACACTGGCCTACATAAGTATGCTCCCTATCCCCTCATCTGCAACACCAGCCTCTTCTGCTGTTATTTATTTATTTTTTAAACAGAGTATTTGGGGGCTAAAATGAGATCTGTTCTCCTTCCTGTTGCTTTCCCCTCTGCCAAGCTTTTTTTATTATTATCCCCCACTCTTTTATTATTGTTATTATTATTTTTTAAGTAATCGGAGGAGTTAGTTTAGTCTGGATTAACAGTTTAAAGAAAGTGATACATTTAAATCCAGTATTCCTACTACACTGAGAGAGCTTTGGTCCACTAGATATCTTCTACCAGGAAATAAAAGGAAAGTAAGTAAACAAATCTTTGTACGGATCCAGAATGGGTTTGATGTCTTTTTTTATCGCTCTCTAAGGGATAAGTTCACGTGAAGAGAAGATTGATTTATAATAAGAAGCTCCCCCCCTAGAAAAGATGAGAAGGCCAACTAAATACATTGGCCACTGTTGTAGCAGCTGACGCTCCAGAGGGAGTGCTCCCAAAGAGGAGGGCAGAAGGCTCCAGATAGTTATTGTGTGTCCGCTGAGGACTATCACTGGTTCTCATATCCTCCTTCCACTGTAATATAAAAAAGCGTAACGTGCTTTGTAATATGATGTAAGTGACCCATTCTATTTGAGGATGCAAATGAATTGTCACTATTTAAATAACATTACCTAATATTGCTTGCGTCTTAAATTAATAATACTATAATCTCAGGTTATTGAGCAAGTACTATGTGTCAAACACAATCCTATGTGTGTTGCATGAAACTTCTCGTTGATTTCGCATTAAAAACCTGATCGCGAGGCGATCCTATCATCCTCCTTTTACAGATGGGAAATGGAGGCTGAGAAAGAATCATTAGCTCAGGACCATGGCAAGCCAGGACTATAACCCTGGTGTTCTAAATCCGAAGCCCAGCCAACTAACCATTAGACCCAGTACGGTAATTTATTGCTAGTTTTTTGTTTTAAGTGTAAACTGGGTGTTGATGGTAAGTGCATATATAGGACAGCCATGTGACTTATGGTCTTCATCTATGGACTTCTCAATTTCACTTAAATTCATAATTTAAGGATAGGGTAAGACAAACAAAAGTACAAAAGGCTTCCTTTTCTGGACAAAACTCTACACTATGGGTGGTTTTGCATTTTAAGCAGGGTGGTTTGGCATTTCATTCATTGAACGGGTGATTCTTAAGTAATAATTTGAGGTGGTTAAATCAGTTTCATGAGGAATTCAAGTTACCAATACCTGGATTCTGATTGTGCCCACCCACGTATAAGCTACAAATTACACTGGGCTATTACCTCTGGAGGTCCAGTTGGTGCAATGCTCCATGGCTTCTGACCTATGAAGCCAGCAGGGCTGAAATCCAACTATCTCTCTGTTCACTCAGCCTTATGACTAAGGTCTACATCCACCCCAACAAGGTGCCTTTTGCTTGTGCAAGAGTATTGATTTGGCCTCCTGAAGTGAAAATCTGGCTGAGTTGCAAAGTATACAGACGATGATGGTATTCAAGAAAGCTCTCCGATAAGCCATTGGGTAGGTCAGTCAAGAAACAGATTTTAAAGGGGCGCCTGGGTGGCGCAGTCGGTTAAGCGTCCGACTTCAGCCAGGTCACGATCTCGCGGTCCGGGAGTTCGAGCCCCGCGTCAGGCTCTGGGCTGATGGCTCAGAGCCTGGAGCCTGTTTCCGATTCTGTGTCTCCCTCTCTCTCTGCCCCTCCCCCGTTCATGCTCTGTCTCTCTCTGTCCCAAAAATAAATAAACGTTGAAAAAAAAATTAAAAAAAAAAAAAAAGAAACAGATTTTAAGAACATCAGGCAGAAGACAATGCATAAATATGACCAGCACCAAAAGGATTAGATTACTAAGTTTAGAGAACAATGAGTCACATTGAGGCAAGGGCATTTACACAACTGGATTCGGAGACTAATTTGAATACAGCTTGTCCCAGAGTACCGTCTTTCCCTGCCACAAAGTCGCGTTATTGGAGATTTCTGAGAAGTCCGTACCTGAGAGAAATTGGGCTTTAGTCATCTATTGTCAAAGGTTCCTCATTAGGATAGTCATCCAATGACTTTTTTCAAGAAATTGTCTCCCTACGTCAAACATTTTCCAACAGCACTTGGAAGAAAGGTGCTCAAAAAGGAAACACAATGTATTTTTCCTTCCAATAGTATTCAGTTAAGATTACAATCCTAAATACTGTAATTTATTTGCCAAGCCACTTCTGCTTCCTCAAACTGGGGAGTTATAGAAAAAGAAAGTGTACTAGAGAAAGACTGATTTTCTGAGGTTAAATTCACTTTCCATATTCCTATTTAAATAAACAACACTAGCTCTACCCTATCGACGAGAAGGATGGATGTAAAAACGGCCAGAAATACAGGAAAGTAACTCTTTCATCTCGATTTTTCTACCCTAAGTTCATTTTAAAAAACCCAATTGTTATACTGCAACATGTAGCCAATAAAATTATTCAAACATGATTCAGAACCATCTGCTTGAAAAGAAGGGGTATAAGAACATCTTAAATGAAATGATAATAATTGGGAGATTATAAGGGAACCTCAATTTGGAAATGCAATCAAGGTAAATAATTGTTTATTGATCTTCCTCTTCTTCTTTTTTTTTTTTCTTTTCTTTTGTTTTGTTTTAATTATAGTGGCAGTCCTTTGTGGTCTATTAGCTAGGATTTCTTCTGAAAAAAAACACCAGGAGGTGCCTGGGTGGCTCAGTCGGTTAAGAGTCCTATATTCTTGGTTTCTGTTCAGGTCATGATCTCACCATTAGTGAGTCTGAGCCCTACATCGGACTTGTGCTAATGGTGTGGAGCTTGCCTGGAATTCTTTCTCTCTCTCATTCTCTTTCTCTCTCTCTCTCTCTCTCTCTCTCTCTCTCTCTCTCTCTCCAGCCCCCACTCACTCTCTCAAAAGAAATAAACTTTAAAAAACAAATAAAACTATAAATAAAAAATAAAGACCACAGGATATTTCAGCTCAAAAGCACACATCTCACCAAATCACCACAGTTGCGGAGAGAATCAGAGCATGTGATCCCTTAAAAAGTTAAGTGCATTATGTTTGTGCCTCATTTTTAGCAACAGCGGCATGCATATAATTCTCTTTTTTGATTGTAAAGTCGGCTTAGTTTCTTTAAAGAAATCGGTATAACTTGGCTTCTTATGAGGAAGAACGATTTTCTTCTACATGTTTCTTTTTCCTGTAGAGAGAGAAACAACAGAGTTCTGGATATATATTTGCACAAATTATAGCTTATAGATTCAATTCCAGCTGGTCCAGCTGAATTGGAAGCAATGGGTGATTTTGTTACATTCTAATTGGCATTGCCACGCAACTACCGTGTAAAGCCCAGTATCAACATACCTGGCTCCCCGTGGATGCTTTTAGTCCAATAAATAAGCAGATGCAAGTCATTAGGTAGATTGCAAGTCAAATATTTATCTTTTTATAGCTGGAAAACCGTATGATTTCATAAGCCTCAAAGAGCAACCTTTTATGCTAACCTTTGTATAAACTTCAATAAAGCCTAGATTTTCTTGACTCAAAGAGTGAAAAATAGGTGTAATCTGTGATAAAAGCTCTCGTTAACCTTTTAACAACTTAAATATCATGTATTTTAAAACAATTGATTGTCAACTATACAAAATTGCTGATATTCAGTAAGAGTTCAAGTATGTATTCCTCAGATATGTTAAATCCCTAATAACAGCTAACATTTATGGGGCATTTACAATGGGCCAGGTCGTGTTCTATGCAGTTACATATTTTGAGTCATTTCTTCCTCATAGAGATCTCATGAAGTCGTATGATTTTTAATACTTTATAATTATTTTACTATTTATTTTTTAAATTAATTATTTAATTATTTTTTAATTTATCTGTTCAGTGGGAGAGAAAACTGAGGCACAGGTAGGTTAATGCATTCACCTAAGTTACATAAGGAGTAAGCGATTGAACTGGGTTTAGGTCAAAAGCCATCTGGGTCTGGAAAAGGATCCTTATTCAGTCTACACTGGCAACCTCTCATAAGACAGCAGAAGTTATCCCACAAGGTTTTGAGAATCAAATCCAGATTCCTTACGGTTTTGGTAGCATGGATAATACTAGAGTATAGAGTCCTTGTTCCAGCAAGGTAGACGTCAAATGCGTAAAAGTTGGGAAACCGTGGATCACTTATTTGCTCAGCGTTCAACATTCGTTGAACAAATCCAATAGGTGAGATTCCACCTGTAAGTCTAGTAGGGAGAGACAGAAAGTAGTCAATCAACCCATCCGGGATAAGTGCAAAGCAGGAAATAAGGGAGGTTGACAGAAGAGGGACAGGCCTGACTGGAGGGAGAGTGGTGAGGTGGCATTCGGCCAGAGCACTCTGGAGCATGCCATCTGAGCTGAGGCCTGAGCACGAGGAGAGCACCAAGGCCATGGGCAAGGCACATGCACTTGGAAAGCAGTGGGGAGGAGAATAAGTCTGGAACATTCCAGGTGAAAGGGCGTGTGAAAGGCTGGAGAAGAGGTCAGGGCCAGATCATGTGCACCTGGCAGATCATGGCAAAGAGGAGAGGGAACAAGGGAAGATCGTGACCGGCTTTATGGTTTCCCACGACCACTCTGGGTGCCGGGTATGGAATGCGTGGGGCTGAGGCAAGAGTGAAGGGGACCCAGTGCAGAGGGAGAGAAGCCATGGAGTTAGGAGACACCGAGACGCAGAAGACAACATTTGAATAGCACTTTCAGAGCTCTTTTACATCCCGCGTGGCTGGCGGCGGAGATGACCATCAAGCTGTAAGAAGAATGGCTCACTGCCAGGAACAATTCCCTCTTTAAAAGTGCAGGACAGGGGTGCCTGGCTGGCTCCATCAGCAGAGCGTGTGACTCTTGATCTTGGGGTTGTGGTTTGAGTGAACCCTACGTTGGGTGCGGAGACTGCTTACGAATAAAGTCTTTTTCAAAAAGTGCAGGACAAACCACTGAAGAGATCGAATGCAGCTCAGACACTACCCAAATATGGAGGAGCAACCATTGCCTGGATTCCCTGCCAGGGCTAACTGGATTTTGATTTACGGGGATGTGAGGACGTCACAGAGTCGATGGATGCATTGCTGTTTTCCCACATTCAGCCTCTGGAGTCAGAGTCAGAGTCCAGGGAGAACGATGAAATACCTATGGACAGTTCTCACTACAGACCACACTTTGCCTTTCTCCTTTGGAAACAGCAGGTCGCTGCTTTGGTGGCCCCCTGAGCGTATGAAAGAGATCAGGGCTCCTAAGCCTCCCTCCAGGGAAAAGTATGGAGGAGAATATGGAGCCTGCACTTTCTCAGAGCAGAGAAACAACAACATCAAAGTGTGTTTTGCCAGAATATGGCGGTGTCCTTCCCCACTAAGCCCAACCTGCCCTCAAAACGTTTCCTTCCAAGCTTTGATGTTTCTTTGATTTCTGACACTAAGTATTTCTGCTTTATTCTCTTTTCTTTTCTACTGTAAACAAAGGCATGTGCTAGGCTCTAGATGTGGAAGAGACCATGATAATACAGGTGGTTCTTTCAAGGAAGTTGAGTCTCAAGAGGCTTGTACGGCAGGTAAGAAAAAAAGTATATAGACAGAGCTATAACCAACCAAAAAAGAGTGTCATAAAAGACGAGCTTACAAATTGCTGTCAATCGTATAAACAGGAAAAACTCAGCCGGAAAATTTTGATTTTTCAAAAGGGTCCTTGAAGGGTAGCTGGGTTTCGGGAGATGCTTTGGGAACCCAGATGATCTAGGTAAGGGCAGCAACAACCCCCTTCCTCTTGTACACTTCCTGTGACGTGGGACTGTATCTTCAGCATCATCATGTAGAGACACATAGGAGAAGTAGTCCCTAATCCTATCTATGTCTAAGCACACATATCTTACAATATTTGCTGGCTTTCAACTTTCAAACAGCACATTTAAGACACATCAGGTAGGCGTTATGACCAATCCTTCTCTTCATTTGTATGTGCACAATTTTTGTCTTTTCCTGATTCTCCAACGCCCCTTCCTTCCTTCTCAAATGCCACCCTATCCACAGAAATCACCTCTGTTTCCTAAGGTGTAATCTGATCCCTCCTTTTGTGTATCTGTGTATCTTCGGCCTCTGTTGAGATGTTTCTTAAAGTTGTGTGGTAATACAATTCTCATACTAGATCGTAAGTAGCTGTTCCCTATATTCACTACAAGACCTATCATCATAGTGTTCACAAAATTATTTCTTCAGAGATGCTTGTTAGATCAGATAATGTGAATACAGTGCTTAGCGCAGTGCCTGTCACAGGGAAAACCCTCAATATGTGATACCTGTTATTATTGAATGAGATGATGGTTGAATGGATAAATCTGTTGTAGACAAATGCTTTTCCTTCATATTTAATAAAACAAAACTGCTTGCCTCGACCAACTATAATCTGCAAAAGAAAAATGCAGTAACGGAGAAAGGGCTTTTGCCTTCCAGATTTCTAGGCAGGGGAGCCCGTGGGGAGTGTTATAATTGCGAGAGAACCAAAAGAGAGAAAAGAAGCTCTTTAGGAGAGAAACTTAGCCAGGACAGTGAGGCTGGAAGGACAGATATAAGGCACAAAAATTGTTGTAGGAAAACTCCTGTCAATTGAATTATTCTCTACACTTAGAAGAATATATTGATCATTCATGAATTTATGGGAATTTTTGGAGTTGGTGAGACCATGTAAGTGTTTGGAAGTCATAGAAAGAGGGCCTTTCTTTTTAAATATAGCATTGGGGCTGCAGGAAGGGAGCGTTTGCTTAACATCTGGGTAGAACAGGCAAGAGCTCAAATGAGAAGATAAGACCTAGGCGGCCCGTGGGTTATCCCTGGGACAGGAGACCGTGCCTTCGCTACACGATGGTAATTTGCTCATGTGATCGCAGGTTCTCTGCTATGGTTATGACATCATAGTAATCTATTGAACTCTTTTAATGTTTATTTACGCCGTGCAGTGTGGATAAATGATCGAGGAGACACAAAGGGGCCGGTCTGTGCTCCAAAGGTAGTAGCTGCTCTTACAGGAAACTCCTAGGGGAGCAGATGCTGTTTGCTTATTTGGGGCAGGCAGCCTTGTTTTTTGTTTTATTTTGTTTTTAAAGCAATGGTTCAATAGGCTGACGAATGCCCCTTCAAAGATGTCCCCGGAGCCCGTGAGTATTGCCTTATAAAATAAAGTATTGCGGGTGTGATTAAATTAAAGATCTTGAGGTGGTGAGATTCTCCTGGTTTCTCCTTTGGGGGGAGGGGCCCTAAATGCAATCACAAGGGTCCTTAGGAGAGAGAGGTAAGAATGTCAAAGGAAGAGGCAAGAGATGTGATGGCAGAGTCATGAGACAGGAGGGTTGGGAGAAGGGGTCATGAGGCAAGGAATGCCAGTATCCTCTGGAATCCAGAAGAACCAAGGAAAAAGACTCCCTTCTAGAGACCCCAGAAGCAACCAGCCCTGCCAAGACCTTGACCTTAGCCCAGCAAGACCGATTTTGGACTTGTGCCTTCCAGACCAGCAATAGAATAAATTTGTGTTATTTGAAGCCACAAATTTGTGGTCATTTGTCACACCAGCCACAAGATACGAATGCACATGAATATGGGGAAATCCCAATAGATGTAATTCTTGGGTCACAAACAGGAAGGTGGGAGATCTAAGGACACTGCCTTTACACAACCAGTCTGATGGCCTGGGATTGAAGGACGGCAATGTCCGGAATGGAATGGCCTCATGATTTTCTGTGCACCAGGAAAAGGGATGGTCTGAGTAATGGGAGCATAACACCGTTATCCCATTGGGCAGTTTTTATAATTTGGGGGTTTATGTTCAGAATAATCTGGTTAAAATGCACAGAGGCCATCGTTTAACCTGTCTATACCTATTTACTGATATCTTACCAAAGAGGCATGAACACAAGTGAAGGTGTTACGACAAATGTCTTTCCTACATTTAATTCTAAGCTGGCCCTGGGATGCTTGGGTGGCTTAGTCTGTTAAGCGTCTGACTCTTGACTTTGCCTCTGGTCACGATGTCATGGTTCCTGAGTTCAAGTCCAGCGCTGGGCTCTGCACCAGCGTGGAGCCTGCTCAGAATCCTCTCTCTCTCACCACCCCCCTGCCTCTCCCCATGCTCACTCTGTCGGTCTCTCTCTCTTTCAACAATAAATAAATAAACTTTAAAAAAAAAATCTAGGCTGGCCCTACAGGTCCTACTCCAGGGTGAAAAACAGCTGTATTCTGAGCTCCAGAAATATTATTGAAATATTCTGGGAACAACCTGAATTCCAAAGTTTTATTACTATGCAACTCTATGCGGCCAAGTTATGACTTTAACATACATTTAGGGGTGTGGCAATTAGGGTATTTGCTTCAAAGTCCAAACAGAGTTGATCTCCCTATTCAATGAATGATGGCTGTCTTCTGCCTCCCATAGGGGACTAGTTTGCTAGGTTCAGGAAGGAGGTACAGTCCCCCATCGTAAAAACCTCAGTGTCTAGGGAGGAGAATAAACAGGTAAATAGGAATGTACAGGTGTTGATGCAGGGGTCTTGGAAGCCAGAAATCAAACTCAAGGGCTTGGGGAAGACTTAAATTCGCTATACGTATTCCTATAGGGATCGAAGGAGAAAGGAGGAAGGTTGTAAGAATATAAAAATTCACTTAAAAATAATCAATCTTAGGGGCGCCTGGGTGGCGCAGTCGGTTAAGCGTCCGATTTCAGCCAGGTCACGATCTCGCGGTCCTTGAGTTCGAGCCCCGCGACAGGCTCTGGGCTGATGGCTCAGAGCCTGGAGCCTGTTTCCGATTCTGTGTCTCCCTCTCTCTCTGCCCCTCCCCCGTTCATGCTCTGTCTCTCTCTGTCCCAAAAATAAATAAACGTTGAAAAAAAAATTAAAAAAAATAATCAATCTTATATTTATTTTTTTAAATATCCTTCAGAAGACATTTGCTTAAAATGTGATCAAAAAACACCGTTGTTGGGTTTTTTGGGTTTTTTTTTGTTTTTTTTTTTTGACCCTTAAGGATATATGTTCAATAAAGCCTTTGAGAATTTTGCTGTGTGACAATCGTTGATACTAATGGGTGTTTGGTGGTGGAGTCTGTATGGGTTGCTATGAAAAACCTGTTTTCTCCCTTTTAAGATGGTAACTGCTAATTGCACAGACCTGGAGTAAACAATTTCAGGTAGACCCTGTTTCCTAGTCCACTCCTTCCGTTTTGGATCCTGAGAATTAATACCAACAGAAAATTGTGGTGAACTTGGCATCCTGAAAGAATTCTCACCTTCAGACTTGTAAAGCCACGATATATTTCTTTGTGAAAGCTTTCATAACCTCGAAAAGAGCCCTAGAACACCAAAATCCCTCAAATCCCTCCACGGTTCACAAAGGAATCTATGCCTTCTAGCAATATTTAGGTTTTGCCAGGAATGTAAATATGAGAGACTTTGGAGCCATCCCACGTTTTAATTCAAATTCAAATAAATCCGACGCCTGGGCTTCTGTGTACAGAGAGCTTGCTCCAGGGGGAATCAAAAATAGAAGTAATTCGACAAGAAACCTGAATTATTCCTTTAAATAAACTCTTCAAGTAAAGCTAACTTAAACCATAGGCTCTTATTTTCCCACCTAACTCTGGATCTGAAGCAAAAATGTAACATAACAAGTTGGTTGTAACTATTGTTGATCATGGCACTTTATTCGGTTTGGCTTATCTTTAACCTAAATTGACTGGTTTGGAGAATTGGCTGCACCTGCCACGCATTTTCTTGTCATTTCCTTCCAGCATTCCCAAATCAACCAAAATGACTGTGTTAACATTATGGAAAATAAATGAGAGGAGAAAATTATAAATTTTTTCTCAGTGTTGCCATTTGTTTTGAGATCGCTGAACATCAAGAGCCTGCTGAGAACAACAAAATTAAGTTTTTAAAAATGATTGGTGTATATATAAATCATGCGGAAAATATTTAAAGCAAATTAGGAATTAGAAACTAACATGATCATCTACATATGTGCCGAGAAATCTTATACATCTAAGACATTTGAATCCAGCAGGCTTCAGTTAGGTAGGACACATGAAGACAGTCAAGTGTTTGGCGATCCCACTTTCTCTCCTGCCTCTGTTGTACTTTCTCACTGTCCGCTTCTCAATGGAGAGGCTCTAAGCAAGATGGTAGCAGATAGAAGAGTTAGATCAAAGTATACTGGAAAACGTGTAAAAGATAACATTAGCACAGGCTGATTGAGATACTAAGATACAGTTCTGTCACATAAAAGGTATTCTTAAGCAAAAAGGATAGTTTTTCTTTTTCTTCCTCCCTTGGTTCTTTCTCTTCTCTTTCCCTTCCTCTGTCTCTCCTTCTCTCTCTCTCTCCCCCCCTTCCTTCCTTCCTTCCTTCCTTCCTTCCTTCCTCCCTCCCATCCTTCCTTCCTCCCTCCTCCCTCCCTTCCTCCCTCCCTCCCTTTTATCCTTCCTCCCTCCCTTCTTTCCTTCCTTTCTTCCTTTCTTCCTCCCTCCCTCACTCTCTCCCTCTCTCCCTTCCTCTCTCCCTCCCTTCCTTCCTTCCTCCCTTCCTCCCTTCCTTCCTTCCTCCCTCCCTCCCATCCTTCCTTCCTTCCTCCCTCCCTCCCATCCTTCCTTCCTCCCTCCCTCCCATCCTTCCTTCCTCCCTCCCTCCCATCCTTCCTCCCTCCCTCCCTTCCATCCTTCCTTCCTTCCTTCCTTCCTTCCTCCCTCCTCCCTCCCTCCCTTCCTCCCTCCTTCCCTCTCTCCATTCCTTCCTTCCTCCCTCCCTTCCTTCCTTCCTTTCTTCCACCCTTCCTCCCTCCCTCCCTCCCTCCCTTCCTTCCTTCCTTCCTTCCTCCCTCCCTTCCTCCCTCCTTCCCTCTCTCCATTCCTTCCTTCCTCCCTTCCTTCCTTCCTTCCTTCCTTCCATCCTTCCTCCCTTCCTTTCTTCCATCCTTCCTCCCTTCCTTCCTTCCTTCCTTCCTTCCTCCCTCCCTCCCTCCATTCCTCCTTCCTTCCCTCTCTCCATTCCTTCCTTCCTCCCTCCCTTCCTTCCTTCCTTCCTTTCTTCCTTCCTTCCTCCCTCCCTCCCTCTCTCCCTCTTTTCCTTCCTTCCTTCCTTCCTTCCTTCCTTCCTTCCTTCCTTCCTTTCTTTTTGTAGAACCACTAAGCTTTTCTTAAAGGAAAACACTATAATAGCATCAAAAGAATTGGACTGTGAATCAGAAAAAGAAATCTGTAATTTGATTTTGGACAACTTAGTTACTTTTACTGTGTTTTATTCCATCTGTATTAAGATAATAAAAGAGGTGTGTACTCTCAATACCCCTCTCCTCTCTATACAGTTGATTTGGCCGTAATGTAACTGATCAGCAAATCTCACTTGTGTAGTTGCAAGATCCTTCTAAATCATTTTGCTGCCTATGGACTTATTGCCTTTTGTTCATTTTCTTCATAGGAACCAGACTAAATCTTGATCAAATTGTGTCCTACTAGCCACTTTAAAGTGCTGGGATGGCTCTGCATTGGGCCCAGGATACACCCCAATGTTTTAGCTTGAAGTGTGACCCGCCCCCAACTTCCTCCCCAGCCCCATCTTTGCTCCCTTTCTCCTTGCTCCCCCTGACCCCGCTTTACTCCTGCTTCAGGCTCAATGTTGCCCATCTATGGAGCCTCTGCCTCAGAACCCTTTGCTTGCTCTAGGGAGACTTCCTTGACTTCAGACTAGCCTGGAGCCTCTCCTAACCAGTTCTCACAACACCCTGTACCTCCCCTGCTATCTCATGCTCCATACTGTATTGCAAATGTTTAGTGTCTGAATTTTCTAGAAGTTTTATCAGAGTCAGCACTTGTCTGTATCACTTGCTATCACTCCAGTGCTCAACATCCCCAGAAAGTATTCAATGCTTTTTGGTTAAACACATGAACAAATTAATAGAGAAATTCTATATTATAAAAGAGTCATGTATTATATGACTTCTTTCCAGGCATAAGGAGTGTGGGCTGATTCGTATGATTTCCTCATTGCTAAAAAGCAAATTCTCCTCCTTTCTCATTGTGTACACCAAGAATAATAGTAAGACTTTAAAAACTCCTTACTTTGCTTTTTCCAACACGATTCTTAACTTATAGAATGTATGATTTGAACATTCCATCACATCTCAGTGAAATCAGTGCATGTTATAGTTAAGGTTTTGGAGGTAATGGAATATCATGCGAATCTGACAGTGAAAAAAATAAGGTGGCTGATGAAAGATCTACTTAGAATTTTTTCAGTATCTGCAAACATGAAAAGCATTTTAAAGCAGCTTAATAATTACTTAATGAAACTGATGTAGTTGACTAATTAAACCCACCAAATAACCAATCAATAAATCCCCAATCCACATGAGCGATCTGTTTTGTTTAAAATTACGTGCTGGCAAAATGTTTCTAATTTTCAAGTTGGGTGATGGAACTCCATTAAACTATCGTCCCTACTTTCTATATATTTGAAAATATCCGTAATGAAGGTTAAACAATTTGTGACCAAACTTTTAAAGTAAGGCAAAACACAGGAAGTCCAGAAACAAAAATAACCTTTGTCGTATTTATATTTGTCCCCAGATTTGTATTTCCATTCGAGGGGCTCAGTAATAATCAATAGTCTTTTGATTTGAAATGGACAAGGTACATGGAGAGAGGCTATACTGCAACATGTTTGTGATGTTTTCAAGATTTTGATGATGGCGTCAGTCCGTCAAATGCCATCCGTCTGAAAATATGTTAATTCTTACTCTGTGATTCTAGAAGCGTTCGTGCCCAACTCCCTTCTAGTACGTGGCTTACCTGCCAGTGAGAATTTGGCACTTAAAAATAATGACTTTAGCTCATAGCAGTACATTCCTTTCATTTATTTTTACTGAAGAAAAATGTCAACACCAAGAGATTATCCATCCAGTACATTGAGATCTATGGCATATTTTGCATGGCCGCTGAGAAGATAACCCAGGCAAAATGCGTGCAGTGACTTGACTGGTAACTCTGCTGAATGAGAGAAAATGTGCTCTCTGTTTGTAATACATGGGAGAGTGCTTGTGTCAGATATGTGCAGGCCAAGTAACATCGCTGACCAATAATTTGACTTTCCATAATAGCAGCTTGCTTGAGGCATATATCAAGAAAAATACGCTTCCTGGATCAATTTAGATATGGTGAAACAAGGTTGCACACACATGGTGAGGAAGGAATTCAGCCTCCATAAACCATAGAGCGTGGTAGAATGATTATGTTGTCGCAACATGAAGTTGGGGAAGAAACACTCACCAAGAGCCCTTATTTGCGGTGCCCAGTCCCGGATGCTGCCTTGGTTACCAACATAAATTAAAGAAACATGCATTGCCCTCTAGCATCTTTTAGTCTATTTGGGAGATGCCATACGTAAACTAAATGAATAGCCCTCATAAAGCACAATAGACTTAAGTAGAAATATAGTAACTTTCTGCACTAAAATCATGTTTCTACTGTAATATAGCATTGGTACTTGAGCAGAAAAAATTGGTTTTGGAGTTGAGGATATTAACAACAAAAAAAAAAAGACGCTTTTGTTGATTTGTGTTGTTTTTGTGAAAGTAAAGTTTTAGCTTCACAGGCATACGGTGGTAAAGACAGGATGGAGACCGAAGATATGAGCCAGTGGGATCAGATAGTGAAAAAGGTGTGTGAAAATTTGTGAGACACTTATGAACAAACTCAATGTGGAATAGAAGGCAGATTAAATAGATTTCATTGCAAATACTCTTTGAGATGGGTCACTATAAATGAGACCTTAGATTACCTATACTCTATTATTTCTCCCTCTGTAGTTTTCCTTTTTTTTTTATTTAAACAAAATTTTTTTTTAATTTATTTCTTTTTGAGAGAGAGAGAGAGAGAGAGAGAGAGAGCGAGCACAAGCGGGGGAGGAGCAGAGAGAGAGGGAGACACAGAATCCGAAACGGGCTCCCGGCTCTGAGCTGTCAGCACACAGCCTGACGCAGGGCTTGAACCCACCAACCGTGAGCTCATGACCTGAGTCGAAGCCGGACGCTCAACCGAGTGAGCAGGGCTTGAACCCACCAACTGTGAGCTCATGACCTGAGTCGAAGCCGGACGCTCAACCGAGTGAGCCACCCAGGCGCCCCCCTCTGTAGTTGTCCTTTGTGAATCATCCTAACTCCTGCAATCATGAAAATATCCAACAGATACTAGAATCACCTTAAATCCTTGAATACGACCATGACTTCTGGCACCCTGCGTAGTTACCATGGGCTGAATCGTGCCCCAAATTCTCATCTTGAAGTCCTTACCCCCCACACCTTAGAATGTGAGTGCCCTTGAATATGGAGTCTTCAAAGAGGTAATTACATTTAATGAGTTCATCAAGGTGGGCCCTAATTTAACATGACTGCTGTCCCCTAAGAAGGGGAAATTCGGGCATTAGGTGTGAACAGAAAAGACGAGGCTGTGAAGTCACAGAGAGAAGATGGCCATCTACAAGTCAAGGAGAAAGGTCTGGGCAGATCCCCTCTCGGGGTCCTCAGGAGCAAGGAACCCACACCCCTGGATCTCAGACTTCTGGCCTCTAGAACTGTGAGAAAATAAATTTCTGTTGCTTAAGCCACCCAGTGGGTGGTACATCGTTAATGGCGCTTCTAGCAAACTAATTCAAGTTAAAATGCGTATGTCTTAAAACAGCTGGAAAACATCGTAAAATGTTTGCTAGGACATCAGACTTCTCCTTCCTGCGTATCTTTCTATGACGCCCCGGGTTGGCTGAACAAGCTGAAAACTCAGAATGCCCTGTCTGCATCTGTACATTTTGCTGGGATACACGGTTCAGTCTTCAGGGCTTAGTTTCTTGGACATACTACACCAGTAACTAACAGTCCCACGTGGGCTGTGGAACATCATGGGGCTTCTTGCGACGTGTAGACAGCTGCTGGACGCCTGACCTATGTACGACCGTGCTGCCATGCCGCCCCCAACAGAGCGCAGCATTCTCACAAATAGTTTTCTTGTTTTCTATAATAACGAATAGATAGCTATTTCCTGGGAGAGAAAACAGAGGGCTCAGTTCTGTAGTCTTTTAAATATCAAATAAGTTTCCTTTCATTCTCCCCGGGGGGGAAGAGAAGAGAGAACTAAATCTCTTCAAGGCAAACTGGACATTGTGGATTGGATTTTTAAAAAAATACCGTATTTGATGACAAACCGAAGCTCCAAATGAGCCTGGAGGCCATACTTACCGGGGGGAAACGTGATCCTTCTGTTTATATTTATTGTCAATGATTTTTTTTTAAATCAGATGGGACATCTGAAAATTTTTAGGCACTAATTGTCAAAGGCCATGAAGCCCTCTGGGTGATTTTTTCATTTCCTTAACAGATAGTTTAGTTTTAAAGTACATACTTTCCCTTGGCAGAGCGAGAGATGAAAAGCCTGCTATAAAATTGATTTGGCATCTACATAAAAGAAAGCTTTGTAAGAATAGTGCTAACCGAGAAGCTTTCTTCATAAGCATATGCCCTAAAATTAAAATGTCACTCAGATCTGAGCAACGTTCCCTGCCCAAACATCCCCAACAAAATCATATTCACTCTTAATTGTCATATTTTAGAGAGAAAAGCTATCTACTTTAACCTGTGGAATTTTTCTTTCAAGCTTGCAAGACCCTCATGGTGGGTGTTAGGCATATCCATTTTTAACCTAGTAGAACGTGTTGATGTAAGAAATGTTTTTACGATAAATTTTGGCTGTTCCCAGAACTGAATGACCCGGTACGTGCCCTTCGCAATGTTTATAGAAATACAAAGAGGTGAAGCATTTGGTCATGGGTCTTTAATCGTATTCTAGATCTCCGTGGAACTAAACATTTTAACTGACTAGATGATTTGCCAGAAATTAATTAGTTTTGGAGCACCTGGGTGGCTCAGCCAGTTAAGCGACCGACTTCAGCTCGGGGCACGATCTCGAAGCTTGTGCGTCGGAGCCCTGCATCGGGCTCTGTGCCGACAGCTCGGAGCCTGGAACCTGCTTCGGATTCTGTGTCTCCCTCTCTCTCTCTCTCTGTCCCTCCCCCACTTGTGTTCTCTCTCTCAAAAATAAATGAACATTAAACATAATTAATTAATTTATTAATTAGTTTATTTTAGCCCCAAACAAAGCATCTTCCTACAAGAAATGCAAATAGCATCTATATATACGATGGTAAAAATCAAAAGAAGTCTTGAGATAGTTTAAGATGTGTCTCAGGAAATTCAAATATTACAGTGAAAATGTGCTATTTTACTTTTTTTTTTTTTTCAACGTTTATTTATTTTTGGGACAGAGAGAGACAGAGCATGAACGGGGGAGGGGCAGAGAGAGAGGGAGACACAGAATCGGAAACAGGCTCCAGGCTCCGAGCCATCAGCCCAGAGCCTGACGCGGGGCTCGAACTCACGGACCGCGAGATCGTGACCTGGCTGAAGTCGGACGCTTAACCGACTGCGCCACCCAGGCGCCCCGCTATTTTCCTTTTTTTTAATGTTTATTTATTTATGTATTTATTTGAGAGAGGGAGAGAGAGAGAGCACACACATGCATGAGCAGAGGTGGGGCACAGGGAGAGGGAGAGAGAGAATCACTAGCAGGCTCCATGATGTCAGCACAGAACCCAATTCGGGGCTTGAACCCATGATCCGAGATTGTGACCTGAATTGAAGCTGGATGCCCAACTGACTGAACCACCCATGTGCTATTTCACTTTTTAGAAATAGAATTCTTCCACAAAAATTTAGTAAACATGCAATTTAAAAAAGCTGGAAAGTATATAATAGATCACTTCCTTCCATCTCTTCTACTGTGTTTGAAGTAGGACGACCTGGCCTGTAGGTTAACCTGTTCTGAAGACCTGATAAAATGTCCTGATTAAACAATGATGGTTTAAGGTTAGATTGGAAAAGAATATAATTGCATGAATTTTGATTTCATAGAATTTGCCTTACAAGTATTTCCTTCACTGAATATTGTTTAAGTGGCAGTTATTTTTTTTTTATGTTTATTTTTGAGAGATACAGAGGGCAAGTGGGGGAGGGGCAGAGAGAAAGAGGTGCCCCCAGGGGCCCCAGGTGTCCCTAAATGGGAGTTTTGTACATTGGGAGCACTAACAAGATTGAAGAAGAAGGGGGGCGCCTGGATGGCTCAGTTGGTTAAGCATCAGACTCTGGCTCAGGTCATGATCTCACGGTTCCGAGAGTTTGAGCCCCACGCCCGGCTCTGTGCTGACAGCTCAGAGCCCAGAGCCCTGCTTGGGATTCTGCATCTCCCTCTTTCTCTCTGCCCCTCCCCTGCTTGCAGTCTGCCTCCCTCTCAAAAATAAACAAACATTTAAAAAAATACAAAAAAAAGAAAAGATTTAACGAGGAAGGAAACTCACTGGAAATATTCGAGCCAGTGTCTGGAGACCAAAACACCAAGTTTCTTTGAAACGGCCAGCTAGTGAATTTTTAACTATCAGGCTAGCCAAAATTGGACCACGTCTGTGCAATTATAAAGCCTCGAATGCTTCATGATCTTTCCCCTACATACTGAATGAATTCCACCAGGCATTTTAACACACTATGAGGAAAACAAGTTTTATTCTTCTCAAGTTAGTTCATTCAAGTCACTCTTATAAGAACTTCATTATATTGGCTTTTTCTTTTCATATCTTGGTCATTGAATAACAATTCTTTTTTTTTTTTTTTTTAATTTCAGGAGTAGAAGGTAGGAACTCATCACTTATAATCAACACCCAGTGTTCATCACAACAATCCTCCTTAATACCTGTCACCCATCGGGGTGCCTGGGTGGCTCAGCCGGTTGAGCGTCCGACTTCAGCTCGGGTCATGATCTCACAGTTTGTGGGTTCAAGCCCCACATCGGGCTCTGTGCTGACAGCTCAAGCCTGGAGCCTGCTTCAGATTCTGTGTCTCCCTCTCTCTCTGCCCCTCTCCTGCTCATGCTCCATCTCTCTCTCTCTCTCTATCTCTATCTCAAAAATAAATAAACATTAAAAAAAAATACCTGTCACCCATCTAGCCATCTCCCACTCACCTCCCCACCAGCAGTGCTCAGTTAGTTCTCTATTGTTAAGAGTCTCTTGTGGTTCGTTTCCCTCTCTTCTATTTTATCCCTCCCTTCCCATATATTCATTTGAGGTTTTTTTTCTTATATTCCACATGTGGGTGAAATCATATGGTATGTGTCTTTCTCTGATTGACTTATTTCACTTAGCATAATACGCTCTAGCTCCATCCATGTCATTGCAAATGGCAACATTTCATTCTTTTTGATGGCTGAGTAATATTCCATTATATATATATATATATATATATATATATATATATATATATAATTATATATATAATATATAGAGAGAGAGTTTGGCTATTGTTGATAACGCTGCTATAAACATTGGGGTGCACGTGTCCCTGTGACTCTGTATTTTTGTATATTTTGTGTAAATACCTAATAGTGCAATTGCTAGATAGTAAGATGGTTCTATTTTTAGTTTCTTGAGTAGCCTACATACTGTTCTCCAGAGTGGCTGCACCAGTTTGCATTCCCACCAACAGTTCAAGAGGGTTCTCCTTTCTCTGCATCCTCGCTAACACCTGTTGTTTCTTGTGGTGTTAATTTTAGCCATCTTGGCAGGGGTGAGGTGATGTCTGATCATGGTTTTGATTTGTATTTCCCTGATGATGAATGATGCTGGGCATCTTTTCATGTGTCTGTGAGCCACCTGGATGTCTTCTTTGGAAGAGTGTCTATTCGTGTCTTCTGCTCATTTCTTAACCGGGCTGTTTACTCTTTAGGTGTTGAGTTAGACAAGTTCTTTATAGATTTTATATACTAACCTTCTATGAGATACAACATTTGCAAATATCTTCTCCCACTCTGTAGGCCACTTTTTAGTTTTGTTGATTATTTCCTCCCCTGTGCAGAAGGTTTTTATCTTGATGAAGTCCCAAAGTTCTTGTTTGCTTTTATTTTCCTTGCCTTCGGTGATGTGTGAATAAGAAGTCGGTCCGGCTGAAGTCAAAGGGGTTGCTGCCTGTGTTCTCCTCTGGGATTTTAACAGCCTCCTGTCTCATATTTAGATCTTTTTTTCCATTTTGGATTTATTTCTATGTATGGTGTAAGAAAGTGGTCCAGTTTCATTCTTCTGCATGTTGCCGTCCTGTTTTCCCAGCACCATTTACTGAAGGGACTGTCTTTTTTCCATTGGGTAGTCTTTCCTGCTTTGTTGAAGATTAGTTGGCTATAGTAACATTTTTAATCGATAGCATTTGTTGTGTATTTTGATACTAATATTTATTACAACAAAGGTCCTATATAAAAATTTTAATCTGATATTTTCTACCCACTCAAAGATGTTCAGATTTTGAAAAAAGCAATGAAAGTGAAATCAACCTGCCTTTTGTCACAGAATCTTGGGTTTGGTAAGATGTCCTACCAGACGTAAGCATCCTAATCTCACAGTCGATTGCAGTATTCTGTTTTGTGATACCTTGGGAAGGGGTCATTGAGACCCTGGTTGAATTCTGTCCCTGTACCCAGTGTCTCCGTTCATAGCAAATCCACGACTGGAGTCCTCTCAGGGCTGCACAGAACTTCCTCACGTGGAGTCAAACTCTGTCTTCCTGGAACTTCTGTCCTTGGTCAGATTTTGAACCTTACACCTGCAGAGAATCCATCTTGCCCCCATTCCCTCTGCTCACTCTTCCCAGTGCAGTGAGTTTATTCTAATGCAGATTGTAATTTACATTCCCGCTAATGTTACACGCTCCAAATCTCAGGTTCTGCTTTGAAATGGAACGTGAGGCTCATGCCATTCACACATTCCTGGAAACTGTGAATGCCCTTGGGTCTGGAGGTAATCAGATCAAATGGGAATCCTTGACTGAGATTTGCTCTGAGAGCCACTTGGACACTTGTGTAGAGATTGAAGGGGACAAAAATCCCAAATGGAGATTTGCAAAGTTTCTTGCCTTAGGAAGTCAGCCAGCACTACATTCTATCAAATACGCTGAAGGTTTCTGCTGGTTGGGATCTTTTCTTTTCTTTCTTGTTTTTGACCCCCAGAAACTTTTTTTTAATGTTTTTATTTATGTTTGAGAGAGAACGAGAGAGAGAAAGAGACAGTGTGCAAGCAAGGGAAGGACAGAGAGAGGGATACAGAATCCGAAGCAGGCTCCAGGCTCCGAGCTGTCAGCACAGAGCCCGAAACGAGACTCGAACCCGCGAACCGTGAGATCATGACCTGAGTGGAAGTCAGTCGCTCAGCCGACTTGAGCCGCTCAGGTGCCCCTACAGCAGACTTTTTGACAGTCTCTTCTAATTCTTTCACTCCTCTCATGTTTCTGTGCTGCCACAACTTCATTACCTTTTAGTTACCTTGTCAAATTTCTGATTAGCTATTTAAAAAGGCAAACACTCCCAGTATGAAATAAGGCATTTCCCTTCTGTAACATTGGTTTCCCATATTTTGAAATTATTTTTTATCTTTCCATAAACTATGACTCCTAAAGCCTTCATCACAGAACAGACTCAGAGTCTGTGAAAGATGGTTATCAACGGGAGGATTGCAATGTGACTTTTCGGATAATGTGATGGAAACGTTGGAATTTATATCAAAACTATTTGGGCAGGGATCACATTCCATGAATAAATAATCTTCCATATAAATATGGAAGCTGCATGTATACACTAAGTTATAAATGAATAGTCATTCAACAAATGATATATACCATATACTCCATGCATATATATGTATGTAAGTGTATGTATATGTGTGCAGATATATATATATATGTATATATCTATCTATATATATATATATGTATATATCTTTTTGTTTTTCCATTTTCAAAACATTTTTCTCTTATGTTCTCCTATCTCTGGTTATGACCATAGACTATCATAATTGTAAATTGAAAAGTTCAATTGGCTGATGCACTATTTTGCATATTATGTGCATTACAGATATATTTTCATTTCACTAGACTTAATCAATCTATTATTTGATTACTCTGCATTCAATGTCTTTCCTGAGATTTTACCTTAACCGGTTAGTGCTTACTATGCAATATTAGTAGCTTCTCTGTTTTCAAGATATTTAATTTCTGCCCAGAATTTTTTAAAAAATGGAAAAAAAAAAGGATATTCAGCATGTTCGTATTTATCCCAAGCTATCTCGGCAATACTGTGTTCTTTCTAACAGAGTCACATAATCACAAGATGAGCTAATTAATTTATCGAGTTCTATGAAAACAGCAGATTCTGTGGCTTGCACCCTCCCCGGCTCTTAATCATGGAATTATTCATTCAGTGGCAGCTGAGACTGGCTGGTGAATAACTCTACGCATTTTTTAGGATCATTTCCTCATAAGCTGACATTCTGCTTTGTAAACGTAAACTAGATAGTATGTAACCATAATGGCATTTTAGAAGTCATGATAAGGGCGCATAGCATATGGAAAATCGTTTTTACCTGCAGTGATGAGATAAAATAGGTGATTTCATTAACGGAGCACAAACAAGATTTAGTAGAGCTTGATGTTGAAACTTGTGATTTATCGTATGCAGCTCAAAATGGAGTAAATGGACCAATGCCCTGGGGGAACATATTAAGGGCTGGGAATTTACCATCAAGATATGCTGGAAGCAACAGGTGGTGGGGGGGGGGCGGCGGAGGGGGAGGAAACTCAGCAAGATGAAAAGGAAGAGGTGAATATGGAAAGCATACCTTATCTCCTCTTTTTTTTCCACCATATTCACGTATGGCCAACAAAGAACACTTTGAAAATTTAGGCAAATGAGCTCTAAAGCATCCTTCTGTAGCTTGGAGAACACCAAGCTATTCTTTGAGCCCTCAGAGAAAATAAACAAATCCCTCCTTTTAAGCCGGTGTGATGATAGGATGCAGAGAACATCAAAGCGATGTTAGTTTCAGCAACGTCAGCGGCGGCTGTAAGTTCAAGAACCTTTTCGGGAAGAAAGAAAATAATGACCATAACTCCATGATACTGTAATCAGCCCAAATGAATGGTTAAAAACGTGTAACAGAGAGCAGACTTGCTACCTGCAATATCTGCCTGGGAGAAATAAACAAACCCTACACTTTCTAGATCTCTACTTGATGCAGCCTGCCTGCCTTCCTTCTTTCCTTCCTTCCTTCCTTCCTTCCTTCCTTCCTTCCTTCCTTCTTTCCACTGTAGCTCTTGTCCACCAAAATTTCCAAACACTGAGGACTGAGGCTTGCTCTGCTCTCTTCCTGGAGAGCTGCCCTCAGCTCTCTGCCGGACAGACCAGGAAAGTCTCGGCAGAGAGAGACCTTGTTTCCTTATCCTTCCCAGGCTTAATTTCCTTATCCCTTCCAGGCTCACAGTTTTCTGAGATAATTGTCACATCTGTTTCTTAGCTTATTGCCCATTTGCTCCCACAAAAGTGAAAGCTCTATGAGCCCAGAGACCATCTCTCTTGCATGTGCCTGCAAGAGTGCCTGATCTCTAGCAGGTACTCAATAGAAACGTGATGAATGAATGCACCTAAGGAGAAACTCGCAACAAAAATGAATTGTGCTTCTGTCTTTTTTCTCACTTCAGGAATCTTTAGAACAAACCGAGTAAGGTGTTTGTTTTTTATTTTTTTATTTTTTTTTCAACGTTTTTTTATTTTATTTTTGGGACAGAGAGAGACAGAGCATGAACGGGGGAGGGGCAGAGAGAGAGGGAGACACAGAATCGGAAACAGGCTCCAGGCTCCGAGCCATCAGCCCAGAGCCTGACGCGGGGCTCGAACTCACGGACCGCGAGATCGTGACCTGGCTGAAGTCGGACGCTTAACCGACTGCGCCACCCAGGCGCCCCAGGTGTTTGCTTTTTAAAAGTGGCACAGGAACATGATTCACCACACCCGGAGATATGGCAAATACACTGCACCCAAACTGGCAGCAAAAGGTTAAGTCCTACCCCACCGTGTACTCAGTGAGTGCATGGTACTCGAAGTACCTAAATGCATGAAGATACTATTTTTTTCAAGAACAGCATTCCACAGGGTGAATCTCAGTGAATGAGGGTTCCTGGAAAATGCACTGTGCGTGTTCCCCTCTTGAACAGAATAGCGACCGCAGCTGGCGCTTTCCTAAGACCGGGCTTTCCTGGGCGCTCCTACCCCTGGATTCAGGCAGACGACAGGAAGGCAGAATAAAGTTAGATTCCTTTCACAAAGGCCTCCCACAGCGACAGAAAAGTAGCCGAAGAGAATCCATGATATTTCCTCCCTCCGCCAACTGAGTCTGATGCAAGTAAGCCCCAAACTCTCCCCCCTCCAGCTGCAGAGTCCATTTTCTTTATTTTGAAAGTTAATTCCACTCACAGCTGGAACTCAAAGCAGAAAGTGAACGTTGTGTGTTAAAAAAAGAAAAAAAGCCTCCTTGAATTTGATCTTGTAGTTGTTACAAGGACAAAAAGTAATATTCCTCAAGCCAAAAGGAGCCTCATTATTTTGTTTCAGGTTACAGGCTTGAGAGCAGTGATCTGGGTAACAACACCATGCTTTCATGCGTGCGTAAACATTATCTACTTGGGTTGGAGCCGCACGGGGCCACCGTGGTATGGCATTTCCTAAATAGGTTACATCTTTCATGGCACAAAGGGCAGAATGTGATGAGATCTAACTACGATCAGAGGCTTACTAGATGTGCTGTTAACAGTTTTCCAACTCTAAACACTTTTGAGGGCTTTGCACACTTTTAAGGCACCTGTTCAGGTCCACAGATGCACCTGCAGGCTAAGCATGTTCTTTGGTTTACCAAGTTTCTTGAATTGCATACTTTCAAACTCCTTAAAATACAGAAGGGAGGAAAGTAAACGATGCATAAAGGTAATATTCTACAATGACGAATCTCTAAAATCCTTAAAGGGTAATTTTCGCTGATATTTTTTTAGACGAAGCTATTCTCTGTGCTTCCAATGATATTCCTCAAAAGCTCTGAGAAAGTCATGTGTGTAGGCGTTATGCACCGGAAAGTCTCCAAACAATGCCTCATGGTTCTCTACACCTCCTGAGGAGAGAGTTGGGATTATGTATTATTCTTACCATTTTTAATATTCTGGAGTTTCGTCTTGTCTATCATATTAATACAGTTTAGCATGTGTATGAGTTTCCTCTTTCCACTATAAAAGTTACCACACACTTAGTGGCATAAAACAATACAAATGTATCCATTTGCAATCTGGGTATCAGAAGTCTGAAATGAGGATTACAGGTCTATGATCAAAGTGTCAGCAGGGCGAGTTCTTTTCGGAGGCTCCAGGGGAGAATATGTTCCTTCTAGAATCTTCTAGGTGCTAGAAGCTGCCGGCACCACCTATAGTATGGCCTCATCATGCCCAGCTCTGTCTCCCGTCATCCTGCTTGCTCATCTCTGATCCCCTGCTCCTCTCTTCACTTATATCAGGCTCATCCAGTACAATGCTGGATAATGTCCCCACTGCAAGATTCTTAATTTCATAAAATCTACAGGACCCTCTTACCCGGTGTGGTAACAAAGTCACAGGTTCTGGGGATTAAGATGTGGACATCTTTGGGGGAAGCACTGTTCAGTCTACTGCAGCATGTAAACTATAAACGTAAAATGCATATTAGCAAATAATTCAGCCACGCTGGGAAGACCAGGCTGCAGTTACTGACAATCACTCTGAAAACATATTACGGGGATAAAGTAATACCTAATTCATTAATAGATCTGTTATCACTACATACGTGCTCTTTTGGCAGTATTCTTGAAGAACAAGCACCGCAATTCAAAACGCTGATGAGAATGCTAAGTGTTTTATTTTATTTTGTTTTGTTTTATTTTGATTCCAGCGTAGTTAACGCACAGTGCTAGACTAGGTTCAGACGTACAATCTAGTGATTCAGCAGTTCCATACATTATTCAGGACTCATCAAGATAACCGCACTCTTAATCTTCCCCATCCCCCCCACCTCCCCTTTGCTAACCACCAGTTTGTTCTCTGCGGTTGAGTTTGGTTTTTTTGGTTTTGCTCTCTGTCTTTTTGTTCCCTTTGTTCTTTTGCTTCGTTTCTTAAATTCCACAAATGAACAAAATCATATGGCATTTGTCTTTCTCTGACTGGCTTATTTTGCTTCGCATTATACTCTCTAGCTCCATCTATGTTGTTGCAAAAGGCAAGGTTTCATTCTTTCTCGTGACTGAATAATATTCCATTGTCCACATCTTCTTTATGCACTCATCTATTGATGGACGCTTGGGCTGTTTCCATAGTTTGCTGTTTTAAATGATACGCAGGGGTGCATATAGCCCTTCAAATTAGTGTTTTTGTATTTTTTTTTTGATAAATACCCAGGAGTGTGATTACTAGATTGTAGGGTAGTTCTATTGTTAATTTTCTGAGGAACCTCCATACTGGTTTCCACAGTGGCCGTACCAATTTGCATTCTTACCAACTGTGCATGAGGGAACCTTTTTCTCCACATCCTCGCCAACGCCTGGTGTTTCTTGAGTTTTTGATTCTAGCCATTCTGACAGGTGTAAGGTGGTATCTCATTGTGGTTTTGATTTGCATTTCCCTGATGATGAGTGATATTGAGTATCCTTCTATGTGTCCGTTAGCTATCTGGATGTCTTCTTTGAAGAAATGTCTGTTCATGTCTTCTGCCTATTTTTTAACCGGGTTATTTGTTTCTCTGGTGTCGAGTTGTATAAACCCTTTATATATTTTGGACACAACACTTTATCAGATATGTCATTTATAAATATCTTTTCCCATCAGTAGGTTGTCTTTGCTGTGCAGAAGCTTTTTCTCCTGATGAAGTCCCAATAGTTTATTTTTGCTTTTGTTTCCCTTGGCTCAGGAGACATATAAAAACAAACGAACAAGCAAACAAAAAACAAAAAAATTTTCCATGGCCGATGTCAGAGAAATGACTGCCTGTGCTTTCTTGTAGGAGTTTTATGGTTTCAGGTCTCACACTTAGGTCTTAATCCATTTTGAATTTATTCTTGTGTATGGTGTAAAAAAGTGGCCCAGTTTTATTCTCTTACATGTAGCGATACAGTTTTCTCAACACCATTTTTTGAAGAGACTATTTTTTCCCATTGCATATTCTTGCTTCTTTTGTAGAAGATTAATTGACTGTATCATCATGGGTTTATTTCTGGGCTCTCCATTCTGTTCCACTGATCTATGTGTCTATTCTTGTGCCAGTACCATACTGTTTTGATAACTACAGCTTTGTAGTATACCTTGAAATCTGGGATTGTGTTACCCCCAGTTTTGTTCTACTTTTTCAAGATTGCTTTGTCTATTTGGGGTCTTTTGGGATTCCATACAAATTTTAGGATTTGTTTTAGTTCAGTGAAAAATGCTGTTGGTATTTTGATAGGGATTGCATTGATTCTATAAGTTGCTTTGAGTAGTACGAACATTCAAAAATATTAGTTTTCCACTCCACGAGCGTGGAATACCTTTATGTTTGTTTGTGTCATTTGGTTTTTTTTTTTATTTTTTTTAACGTTTTGTTTATTTTTGAGACAGGGAGAGACAGAGCATGAACGGGGGAGGGTCAGAGAGAGAGGGAGACACAGAATCTGAAACAGGCTCCAGGTTCTGAGCAGTCAGCACAGAGCCCAAGGCGGGGCTCGAACTCACGGACAGTGAGATCGTGACCTGAGCTGAAGTCGAACGCTTAACCGACTGAGCCACCCAGGCGCCCCAATGTGTCATTTGTTTTTTTCACTAATGTTTCATTGCTTTCAGAGTACAGGTCTTTCACCACTCTGGTTGAATCTGTTCCTAGGTGCAGTTGTATATGGAGATGTTTTCTTAATTTCTCTTTCTGCTACTTTTGTATTAGTGTACAGAAATGCTATCAATTTCTGGATATTCATTTTGTATCCTGCAAATTAACTGAATTCATTTATCCCTTCTAATGGTTTTTGGGAAATGTAAGTTGGCCCAGCCACTGTGGAAAACAATATGGACATTCCTCAAAAAATTAGAAATAGAAACACCATATGATCTAATAATTCCACGAGTGGCCACTTACCCAAAGAAAACAAAACCACCAATTCGAAAAGATATACGCATGCAACATCGTTTACAATAGCCAAGATATTAAACCAAGTTAAGGGTCCACTGATGACTGAATGTATAAGGAAAGATGTGATTTATATACAATGGAATATTACATAGCCACGGATAAGAATGGGCTCATGCCATTTGCACCAACATGGATGGATTTAGAGGGTATTATGCTATGTAAGTGAAATAAGTCAGACTGGGAAAAACTAATACCATATGATTTCACTCGTACATGGAATCTAAAACAACAAATGAATAAAAAAGTAAAAAGCAGAATCATACCTATAAATACAGAGAACAACCTAATGGTTGCCAGAGGAGATTGGGGGGTAGGCAAAAGAGGTGCAGGGCAACGGGAGATACAGGCTTCCAGTTATTGAATGAATAAGGCACAGGAATAAAAGGCACAGAATTGTGAACATGGTCAATGATATTGTAATAGTGTTGTATGGTAACAGATGGTAACTACACTTGCGGTGAGCATAACATAACGTATAGAGTTGTCAGGTGACTGTGCTGTGTCCCTGAAACTAATGTAACACTTTGAGTCAACTATACTCAAATAAAACAAAACTAAACAAAAAAAAAAAAAATAAAATGGCAGTACAGACATAAAAAGAATTCTCAATATTATACGACATCAATTCTAATCCTAAATATAAACACTATATTTTATTTCTTTATGAAAAACATTCAGAAGAGTTGCTTTCTTCAATCTCTTAAAAGTATTGTCATGTTATTATTTCATTCATTTTCAAAGTTCAGCATTTATACTTTCCCCAAAGTAAGTTATCGTACAGGACGAAGTGTGTTTTCATGGAAAACAAATGTTAAATCATAGGTATGCACACGCACATACTGTTAATACAATTACATTGTTTATCTGTCATAAGGGAGATTTGAAAATTGAATCCTAGAACAGTGCTCAGGTTAAGAGTCATATAACATAGAGAAGGCATGGTAATTAAACTCTTTTGGCAATATGTAAAATATGTGTAGACTCAATTTGAATCATATTTCTAGAACTCAATTTTTAGATACTACCCTTTGATGGTTATTCACAAGATTTTTGAGTGATGTGATATGATTAGATTGCTGTTTTTCAATTTGATTTGATTTGTCTAAAGACCTCTAAAAATCTCTTTGTATTCCTCATGACAATATAAGCCAAACCCTAGTTGTTACTTAGGATTGGGATAATTTCATTTTAAAGACACCTGGTTTTTATTGCCATGATCTCTTACTTACTGTGTTGCATGAGTGCATGTGTATGTGTGTGAATGTAATTATGCAGGAATCACTTCCCTTATGAAAAAAAATAGGTTTTTAAGTGGTTTTAAGGGGAAGGGAATATCTATCACTTTTTTCCTTATAGTTATCTTTCCAATTATTTGACTATAGGTGGAAATATTTTACCATAAATTTATCTAGAACATAAAAATATATGAGTGTATGTTAAATATATATTATTTTTAATTCTATGATAATTATATCATAGTATGTAATTATACATTATTATATAATTATAGTATACTTACAATTTTATTAAATTAAAATTATATTAAATATAATTATTTAACATTATTTTCATAGCATACTCATATGTTATACAAACAAGCAGTCTACAAACTAATCTGAGATACTGCTATTAGTGTGGTTATTATTATTATCATTAATTATTATTATTACTAATACTATTGTTTTGTAAAATTTATCCTCAACTTTTTTCTCATCTTGTTTAGGTTGTATGAACAAAGGCAGATAATCTTCCCAATCATCAAATGAGAATTATAGCATGGCTCTTTCTGTCCTCTTTCCTCTCACCTCCCCCCCAAAAAAATAGTCTATCTGAAAGACTTGATTAGGAGCACAGTGACAGCTACATTCAAGAAAGATGTAGAGTCTATCATGACTCTCATAGATATAGAAGTATCTGAAGTCAGACATCAATGGAGAAGACTCCTTTTATTACTGATACTCAAGAATCCTACATCTCTTAGCTACTCCTATGTCCTGATTTTTTTTTCTGAAATGTACAGCCAAAATACCCAAATTGAGGTTGTTTTTCACTTTTATCATATTAAGTCATACTGAAGAAATGAACATAATGATGATCAAAGAGAATGCCAGCTCACCAATAATAATCCATTCCATTTTGTTCAATAAGGAAAAATACATTGTAATAAACAGCATGCTTGATATCTACTAGGCAATATCCATGCATTACTTGTTCTAATTCTTCATATTAGGTATTATTCTTATTTCTATTTTGAAGATGAGAATATTGAGACATAGGCATCCGATTCTGCCCTAAAGAAATGGCATAAAACAGCTGAAAATACTGCCTTTAGCTTAATTGAAAGGCAGCTCATGAACAGCACGAGTTGAGTGAGGGACTCCGTTTTGCTAGTACTCAATGCCCATAGCACATGATAACCAACTCAGTGACCTATAAAAGCACCCACATTACCTTTAGTTACTTCAGTTCAAGGGTATGATGGCCAAATAGGTAGACAGACTGGGTAGGTCAAGGGAGGGATGCCTGTATCTTGAAAATGGCTCAGCTCTTTCCCTCAAATTGAAAGGGGAATAATTAAAACACGAAATGCACCAATTTTTCAAGTAAGTAATTTGATTCATGCTTCTTCCTTAAGATTATGTTTTTGAAAGCAATGACCTATTATGATCCTGAAATAAGGAAAAATCATATAAGTGCTTAGATAGTGTTGGGGTTTAAACTCTTCTTTTGAATTTTTTTTTTTTTTTTGAAAATGTACTAAGTACTGAGAAGCAACATTGGCTCAAGATTTTTTGGCTTTATTTTAGGCTCTCCATTTTTTTCTGCACTAATAAAAGAGCTCAGAAATAAACCTATTCTAAACAGTGGGAGAAAGAAAAATCTAATAAATAAAGAAGCAGAAAATTAATTTTTAGACTACCCACAGAACAAATTATAATCATCTTCTGAATGTCACATACAGAAGTTGAGATATTAACTTCAGACATTTTCCCCCCACGATGAATCCTGGTTTTATTAAGTTTTCAATAGTAGATGAAAATTCACATTTTATTAAGTCTTCAGAAAATATCCCAGGAAATACTGTGCTTCAGTGAGTATCAAATAGAAGCACATGTAAACACTCTCACTGTGCATTTAAAGCAAATTAATTTAATTTTATTTTAAAATACAATTTGCTTCAGTGCTGCTTGCAGAAGATATAGTTTTCATTTACTAGAAATTAAATACGAATCTCTAGAAAATAAAGCATAATTATCTCTTAACTTCGCAACTCGCACACTCATCTGGAGAGGACTATTTCTCATAAGGGAAGAAAGCATGAAGAGTATCTTGAACTGTTTATTGATATAAAGCCTTTATTGATCTGGTGCTTATATAACATAAAGGAAGATCCTCAAGATGTTCTCATACATTTGCTGCAACTGTGAAAACTTCCAGATGTCATTTTTGTTAGGTCTTCCTCAGTCCTTGACTACAAGTTTTGTCCATATAGGTAAATGCTTTCATTAAAATATTTTCCCCTCTCATTTTATAGGGGATGAACGTTGTCTACTGAACAATCTCAGGAGAGTGACAGAGTTTGGAGGGGAAGTGAGTGAAACTAAAGGAAATGATAAAAAGAGGATAGATTGTTCTTGAAAAGTAGCCAAAAGCCATGTTCTCATTAGCCATGTAGCTGTGAATTTCTATACTCAATGCAGTCATTAATATTGACTGACAGAATGAAAAACAGATGAAATTAGTAAGCACCTGTTGTATGAACATAAATTTTGTAAAACCAAATGTTAAAAAAAAACTGAGTAAAGTGGCGAATAATAAATGACTGTGCTTGAAGAGACAAAATGCCAGTTTTGTAGTTGAACAATTTGAAATCAGGTCTAGAGCATGCCAGAAATTTCTTATGAATTAATATTGGGTCAGTTAATGTCTTTTTTAAAATGGAGATATGGAGACATGCCTTCTCATTTATATAAATTGATGGAGATATGGAGACATGCCTTCTCATTTATATAAATTAAGGTAATCGTGACATAATAGTCTTTAAAGTAAAATTAGTACATAAAATTATTTGTTTCAAATGTAAAACATTACAATTCAACAACTGTATGCACTACAAAGTGATCACCGCCAAAAGTCCAATTACCATACATCACCATATAGTTGGCTCTCTTCATGCAATTTACCCAACCTCCTTTCTCTCTGGTAACCACCAGTCTGTTTTCTATGATTTTGTTTTTGTATTCTTTTGTTTGCCTATTTTTTTTAATTCTAAATATGAGTTAAATTGTGTGGTATTTGTTTTTCTCTGCCTGTCTTATTTCACTTAACATCATACCTTTCAGGTTCATCTATGATGTTGCAAATGGCAATACTTCATTCTCCTTTATGGCTGAGTAGTATTCCAGTGTGTGTGTGTGTGTGTGTGTGTGTGTACACACGCGTGTGTGCATGTGCATACCACATCTTCTTTATTCATCTATCTATGGACACTTAGGTCGTTTCCATATCTTGGCTACTGTAAACAATAATGCAATAAACATGGGAGTATATATATTTTTGAATTCGTTTTTTGTAGTCTTTGGATAAATACCCAGAAGGGGAATTGCTGGATCCTATGATGTTTCCATTCTTAATTTTTTGAGGAATCTGTATACTGTTTTCCACAGTGGCTGCACCAACTGATGTTCCCACCAACAGTGCAAGAGGGTTCCTCTTCTTCACACTTCTTCAACACTTGTATTCCTTCCATTTTTAAAAATAGCCATTCTAGACAGGTATGCGGTAATATCTCATTGTGGTTTTGATGTGTATTTTCCAGAATTCGGTGATATTGAACATCTTCTCATGTGCTTCTTGGCCATCTATGTCTTCTTTAGAAAAGACAAAAATGTCTATGCAGATCATCTGCTTGTTTCTTTAAATTGAGTTATGTAGTTTTTATTGTTGAGTTGTATGAGTTCATTTTTTTATATTTTGGATACTGATACTTTATGGGATATATGATTTGCAAATATCTTCTCCCATTCACTAGCTTGCTTTACATTTGATGACGGTTTCTTTCACTGTGAAATAGCCCTTTTCATTTGATGTAATTTCTTTTGTTTATTTTTCCTTTTGTTTCCCTTGACTTTGGAGTCAGATCTATTAACACATTGCTAAGACTGACATCAATGAATTTATCACTTATGTTTTTATGGTTTCAGGCCTTACATTTAACTCCTTAATCCATTTTAAGTTAATTTTTGTGGGCACAGTGTAAGATAGTGGTCGTTTCATTCATTTGTATTTGGCTATTCTAGCTTTTCCAGCATCGCTTATAGAAGAGACGATCCTTTCTCCATTTCATATTCTTGGATCCCTTATAAATTAATTGTCCATAGATGTGTGGGTTTATTCTAGACTCTCAATACTGTTCTGTCAATCTGCATGTCACTTTTTATGCCAATGCCATACTGTTTTGATTACTATCGCTTTGTAGTATAGTTTAAAACTAGGGCCCATGATACTTCCAGCTTTGTGCTTCTTTTCCAAGATTGCTTTGGCTATTCATGATCATTTATGGTTCCATACACGTTTTAGAATTATTTGTTCTAGTTCTGTGAAAAAGGCCATTGAAATTTTGATAGGGTTGCCTTGAATCTGTAGATTGCTTTGGATAGCATGGACATTTCACAATACTAATTCTTTCAATCCATGAGCATGGAATACCTTTGCATTTATTTGTATTTTCTTTGATTTTCTCATCATTGTCTTTTAGTTTTCAGTGTACATGTCTTTCACCTCCTTAGTTAAGTTTGTTCCTGGGTATTTTATTCTTTCAGATCAGTTATAAATGGAATTGTTTTTCTAATTCATCTTTCTGATAGTTCATTACTGGTGTTTTTAAGCACCACAGACTTCTGTATATTGATTTTGTATCCCTGCAACTTGGCTGACTTTTTCTTTATCAGTTCTAATAGGTTTTTTTTTCTGGTTTTTTTTTTTGTTGTTGTTTTTTTGTGGAGTGTTTAGGGTATTCTATACATAGTATAACATTCCTCTGCAAAGAATGACAGTTTTATTTCTTCCCTTCCTATTTGGTGGCCTTTTATTTCTCCTTCTTGCCCAATTGCTGTAAGTAGGACTTCTAATATTATGTTGAATAAAAGTGGCAAGAGTAGATACCTTGTCTCACTCCTGTATACTTAGAGGAAAACTTTTCAGTTTTTCACCATTGAGAATGTTGGCTATAGTTTGACATATATGGCCTTTATTATGTTGAGGTCTGTTCTCTTGTTACCATTTTGTTGAGAGTTTTTATCAAAAATAGATGTTGAATTTTGCCAAATGCTCTCTCTGCATTTAAGATGATCATATGATTTTTACCCTTCATTTTGTTAATGTGGTGTTTCACATTGGTTGACTTGTGGATATTGAAACATCCTTGCCGTCCTGGAATAAATCCCACTAAATCATGGAGTATAATCCTTTTAGCATATTGTTGAATTTGGTTTCCTAATGTTTTGTTGAAAATTTTTGCATCTATATTCATCAAGGATATTGACCTGTAATTTTCTTTGTTTGTTTTGTCTGATTTCAGTGTAAGGGTAATTGGTTTGGTATAAGGGTGATATTGACCTCAATGAATATTTGGTAGAATTCACCAGTGAAATTGTCTGGTCTGTGCTTTCATTTATTGGCAGGTTGTTGATTACTAGGAATTGGTCTATTCAGATTCATCAAATTTTTTCATGATTTACTCTCAGGAGGTTGAGTGTTTCTAGGAATTTATCCATTTCTTCTAGTTTTCCAATTTGTTGGCATATAATTATTCATAACAGTTTTTTATAATCCTTTGTATTTCTGTGGCATCATTTGTGTAACATCTCCTCTTTAATTTGTGGTTTTATTTAATTGAACCCTCTCTCATTTTTTCTTGGTAAGTCTAGCTAAAGGTATGTCAATTTTGTTTATCTTTTCAAAGAATCAGCTTTTTAAAAAAGTTTATTTATTTTGAGAGGGGAGGGACAGAAAGAGAGAATCCCAAGCAGTCTGTGCACTGTCACCACAGAGCCCCAACACAGGGCTCCAACTCACAAACCATGAAATCATGACTTGAGCCAAAATCAACAGTAGGACACTCAACTGACTGAGCCACCCAGGCACCCCTCAAAGAATTATCTTTTGGGGCGCCTGGGTGGCTCAGTCGGTTGGGCGGCCGACTTCGGCTCAGGTCACGATCTCGCGGTCCATGAGTTCGAGCCCCGCGTCGGGCTTTGTGCTGACAGCTCAGAGCCTGGAGCCTGTTTCAGATTCTGTGTCTCCCTCTCTCTGACCCTCCCCCGTTCATGCTTTGTCTCTCTCTGTCTCAAAAATAAATAAAAACGTTAAAAAAATTAAAAAAAAAAGAATTATCTTTTAGTTTCATTTATCTCTTCTACTGTCTTGTTACTTTCTATTTCATTTATTTCCTCTCTATTCTTTATTATTTCCTTACTTCTACTAACTTTGTTAGTAGAAAACAACTTTGTTGTTTTTCTTTTCCTGATATCTTTAGGTGTAAAGTTATTTTGCTTATTTGAGATTTTTTTTGGTTCTTGGATTAGGTCTCTATTCTTATGAACTTCCCTCTTAGAATCATTTTTACTGCATCCCATAGATTTTAGTATGTCACACTTCTGTTTTCAGTTGTCATTAAGTATTTTTTTTTATTTCCTCTTTGATATCTTCTATGACCCACTAGCCCTTCTGTGACTCAGTAGAATGTTATTTACTTTTCACATTTTTGTGGGTTTTCCAGTTTTCTTCTTGTAGTTGACTTCTGGTTTCATAAAACTGTCATTTGAAAAGATGTTTGATATGAGTTCAATCTTCTTGAGTTTATTGAGACTTGTTTTGTGGCCTAACACGTGATATATCCTGGACAATGTTCCAGGTACACTTGAGAATAATGTGTATTTTGCTACTTTGGGATGGAACATTCTGTATGTATCTATTAAGTCTATCTGGTCTAATGTGTCATTTAAGGCCAATGTTTGATTTTTATCAATGTTTGATATTCTGAAATTGATTTTCTGTCTAGATGATCTATCCAATGCTATACCTGGAGAATAAGTACCATAATATTATTGGATTACTGGATAACATAATTTCTTAGCTTTCTTTTTTTAGATGGGTAACAATAATAAAAATACACAAAATGCAAAGCATTTCTTTTGTCTCATGTCTTAGATTCCTGAAGATCTTGAAATTATCCTGTGAAACATTTCCTTACCTCCAAACAGATGTTCACAGCTTCCATAGCTCTCTGCACTCGGGCTCCTTCCAGGAAAGAACTAAGTCTAAACAGTGCCTGTATCCCCCCCAATCTCTCATGCCTCCTAAAGCAGAACTGGACATAAGGTCTGTCCTCCGTAACCATCTGCCAAATGATGGATTTCGTCAAGAGCATTAATATGTATGTGTTTCAGAGGGGAGATGTTCTTACTGTGTTCTTGCCTACCCACAAATTCCAAATCTAAGAATATGTGACAATGAAAATTCTAAGTGAGTTCATTTTTTTCAAACCAGACTTAACAGAGTAAATTCCTGTAAAATAACATACTTCACCAAGTGATATAACGACTAAGTGATATAACGACTAATGAAAAAGAAAGCTAGAATTACTAAAATATCTATCACCCTGATCTGAGCCAGTAAATAAAATACCTATCCAAATAAAGCTATCCAAGTCAAAAACCACACACCAGCCATATTTTAATTGAAATCAGATATCCCAATGCTGTGTGTGTGTGTGTGTGTGTGTGTGTGTGTGTTTTACTCTGACATAGTTTGTTTCCACAACTGTTTTCTTTTAGTTATTCTATGAAATAAAATAGAATATTAAGTCTGAGCTGACACCACATTTTAAACTGCGCTTCATTCATTTCATACTTTCCAAGCTCTCGCATTTGTAAAAGCCATACTTTCTCACATATTCCAGAAAGTGTGTGTTCAAAATGAACAAATAAGGATGCTCGATGCTCGGGTCCCAGTATTTAAAACGTGTGTTTCGCTAAAGAGAGCTACCAAGAAAACATCAGATATTTCAGCGTGAAAAGAAATAAAAGCTATCTGCCTCACATTATTCACAGCCAATTCAAACAGGCTACTGTGGTATTCATAAATCCCTCGGAATTAAGTCAAACATGCATAAAATCAGGCTTCCTTTGTGGTAAAAATTTCTTCCAGCTGAGCCCAAGGAGAGAAGAAAAAGTTATTCAAATACCTATTGTGAAACTGAAGACGATTTGAAAAAGTCAATGCCTACCTCGGGCGGAAGTCTTCCTGACAATTTCCTAATTTTAAGGAATTGTCTGTGAGACCTGTCATCAACCTGTTTCCATTAAAAAATGAAGAACAATGCAACAAATGTCATGATATTAGCTTAAAGTAGTGTCGTAGTGTTTGGTGTTTTAAGTGGGAGTCTATTTGCTTTGTTAAGATTCAGGTAACTCACTCTGAAGTAAACAAATCGCATGCTTTTCCAACAAAGCCCAGCTACTTCCTCGGAGAAAAAGAGAGTACAATTTATTCTGCTTCTGTGAATTGAAAATAAATACATTTTGCAAAGAGAAGCTTCATTCCCCGAAATATTTAGAAAGTAAACAATACGGTGATGCTCTCTACTATGTGATCATCTGAGGAGAAGTTGTATTTCATTTCTGAATTGGATTTAGTATGAGAACAGAAAGGCTGTCCTTCATGCGACGGTTGAAAAGGGGGACAAAAATGATCACCATATTCATGTTGATAAAGCTCTGTGCCCACAACAAGCAAACAAACAAGACCAACTTTCCACTATGACTGGGGCAGAGATCTACCTGATTCATTTTCTATTTCCAGATACTCGGCCACTTGGACACATGCATTGCTCATCCAATGACACTAAATGGGGGCAGAATTTGTCACCCCCAAATATCCCTCTTTGGCTTAAAGTAATTTTAGGCTGACTATTCTTAGCAAACAGCAGACACACAAAAGCTCTAAAAACCAAGTAGAAGTGACCCTTTTGTAAGAGGTATTTACATTTGTGAAAGAAATCCACTGTAAGGGCGTCTCCCTCTTGTACCCAGAAGAGAAAGACACCAAATGTCTGGAAACTCTTACCAATAGAGTAGGTGAAGACTTACATATGCGAAAACAATCATACTTTTATTTACTACGCTTTGCCTGAAAACCTCCCATAACTGCCTCACCCACCATTTTTTCTCTTTGGCTGGAGTTGGTATTTAAGGTGGCTGGCCTCATCGTCACAAGGCAGCCTGCTCTGGTGGCTAAAGTCTAGTTAAAAACAGTAAGAAAAAAGACACTAATTTAAAACTCACGAATCAGGGCACTTGGGTGGTTCAGTCCCTCGAGCGTCCAGCTTTGAGGTAACGATCTCATGGTTCATGAGTTCGAGCTCTGCATTGGGCTCTCTGCCGTCAGGGCAGAACCCGCTTCAGATCCTCTGTCCCCCTCTCTCTTCCTGCACCTGCTCCCCATTCATGCTCTCTCTCAAAAATAAATAAACATTAAAAAACACCCACAAATCTTGAATTCACTCTTGGCTCTTCTTCCTACGTGCTTTGCGATTGCTGGCAACTTAATTCACGTTCCTTATTCTGAATTTTATCATCTGTCGAATCACAGTGACTTTCCCTCAGATCATGGCACGAATGGGTGATATAATTCATATAAAATCACTAGGACGTATTAGGAACTCGATAGGGAGTTAACCTTTCGAGGCATTTTTTTTCCACTAGAAAATAAGCACTTTGCCCATCAAAGCCACTATTTCTCCAACATACACTGTACATTTCCGTCTGTCCACTTTAATGCATTTCATCTCTTCCTCCTCTTTCTCCAAATGACCTCTTTCTTTCTAATCACCACATATAGACGCCTCTGTCTCTTCAAAGATCCAAATCAAATGCCACCTTCTCAGATTGTGCTGATTTTCCTGGCTTTGCTAAAGATAGACATACACATTCTAAAATTTGTTCTTTTTTCCCATAGAGTAATTTAGTATCCATTTGATAAATTCTTACTGCATAAATGCATAAATGTGAGATATCTTATTCATGCTTGACTATCCTCAAACTTCAGAATAAGTGTGTGTCAAACTACGGACTATGGAATACTTGGATTAAAAATCATTTCAAAAAAGATAAAAGAATGCCACACAATTTTGCAGAGGTGAAACAAAAACGAGACAAGGCACGTCTACCATAAAATGTGCCACAGTAAATAGAAGTCATCACATTTTTCATTTTAAAAATTCAGATTTATTTGAAAAGGGGGGAGCAAAGGAAATTGGGTTAAGGAACTTGTTTAAAATATGCTTTCCAAGGCCACCCACCCAATAGTCTAACCTCTAGCCGACTAATTAGGTTCACTTGCTTTATGAGGCATGGGCTTTAAGAACTAGGATAATTTGTAATAGCACAGCCAGGAAAAACAACAGAAGTAGAAAAATATTTTTATAGTTGCAAAACTTGGCACCAGTTTCCCTGCAACTAGAACATATTTTGCCTATCCTTTATGAACTTCTGGAAAAAGAATTAAGATGCACAGAAAAGATTTTGAAAGAGAGTTTTAAATAATTTGCATATCAGCACAGAAACAAAAGCCTACAGTTGACTATTAATTTAAATAATCAAACATATACAGCATTGTAAAAAAAAAGAACAATGAATCCTGAGGGATGTATAATGTAGCATAAAATTAAAACGAGTTTGACCTGACTGACATTAAATTTGATTAACGAGAAGCTTCTCTCAAAAGAGCATCTGCCCTTTCAATCCTACAAACAACTTACGGGTCAAATGAATTTGCTACGCCCTATTAGGAAAAGGCTTTCCTATCAGGAAAAATCCAGAATCTCTGATACAGCTCCAAGTCCTTTTATTTGCTTGAATTGAATTAAACCTTAAGACACTATGGTTATATTCATATTCTAAGCCATTTGTACCTAATGTTAAATTATTGCACATTTTATTTAAAGTTAAAATCTTTATGCATTTTGTTGGTAAATTGAAGGTTTACAGATGCTGGCCAAATTATTGACAGATCAGTAGGAGATTTACATTTTAATTTAGTCCTTTAAAAAAAAATTTGACAGTAACCCTTAGCTACAGTAAAAAAATAGAAAAGACATTATATTCTAGTTGAATTCTCAAAGCAGTATTGGTTTACTCAAAATACATCTATTTTATTTAAAATATAAACATCTCTACATGTATATATATGATACATAAGGTAGAAGTAGATTTCTAAAAATGTTATTTTTTCCCACATAGCAATATAGTACTCATCTGATGAATTCTTACTGAATAAATGCTAAATACCTTATTCATGCTTGATTATCCTATAATCATAGAATAGATGTATGCAAAACTAATGTATATATTCTCTCTGACATCTTTACTTATACAAGCATATATAATATGATATGATATGATATGATATGATGTGATATGTATTTTATATGTACATAATGCATGTATATACAGATGTATATATGTATTATATATGTATTATGAATGCAATATATAATACACAAAATGCATTATATACACACAATATATGTTTATTTATACATTATATTATACTATATATAACGCATATATACGCTATTATATAACATATGTGTTATATATATGCATACATTATACATAATATACGATGTATATATCATGTGTATGTATTATATATACATATATTTTATATACACATATATACACATGTATACATTATACATTCTATATACATTACATATGACGTATATGTATAAATAGACATATATAACATATATTATGTGTATATATACACAAACACACATACACACAGGTGTGTATGAGAGAGAGGGAGAGAGAGAACCCTTGTATGGAATTTGATTTTCCCGTTTGACAGTCATTTTCTTTTTTTTTTTTTTTTTTTCAACCTTTATTTATTTATTTTTGGGACAGAGAGAGACAGAGCATGAACGGGGGAGGGGCAGAGAGAGAGGGAGACACAGAATCGGAAACAGGCTCCAGGCTCTGAGCCATCAGCCCAGAGCCCGACGCGGGGCTCGAACTCGCGGACCGCGAGATCGTGACCTGGCTGAAGTCGGACGTTTAACCGACTGCGCCACCCAGGCGCCCCTGACAGTCATTTTCAACCACAGAAAATCTCTGCTTAGGGGAGCTAGAAATTGGGGTGACTATATCAGCCCTGCAGTGGGGCCCCAGTGCATCCGCACTGTCCAGGGGACCATTGTGTGGGGTAGGGTGGTCAGACGGTGCAGCAGCAAACATGGGGGCTGGGAGGCAGTCAGCGGTGGCAGGAAAGCACAGTCAGCACCATTTGAGAATACATGGGAGAGAATGCGGGAACACCCAGGTATACTAAAGGGGAGAGGACCACGAAAGACGACACTGAAGCCCATTAATTACGAAGATCGGTGACATGGAACTGCCCAAATCTGAATGTTACTTGTAGCCATCTACAGATATATGCTGGAAACTTGTGGATTGATTGAGTGACCAAGTTTCTAAAGGAAGAAGTAAAAATCCTGGATGAGACTAAAGTAAACCTGGAACAGAAGAACCTCTGGACTGGATTAGAACACTGTTCTCTGAGCTACTTTAATGGAGAATTGCCATCATTATCTTAGTGATGAGAGCATTAAAGTCAGTGTTAGAACTCAGAACCCATCAGCTTTGTGTTTGGGAGTTTGGGTGAACTGTGAGCAGACAGTACCCCTTCCGAAGGACTTAAAAATTTCTTTTTTAATGCTTATTCATTTTTGAGAGAGAGAGGAAGAGCAGGAGTGGGGGGAGGGTCAGAGAGAAGGTGAGACACAGGATATGAGGCCAACTCCAGGCTCTGAGCTGTCAGCACAGAGCTCGATGTGTGGCTCAAACCCATGAACTGTGAGATCATGACCTGAGCAGAAGTCAGAAGCTTGGCTGACAGAGCCACCTAGGCTCCCCTACTTCCAAAGGACTTTTTACTTATTTATTTATTTCCTGGTTGTCTTCTCTTTGCTTGTTTCTTGTTATTAAGATGTAAAAGCATTTCAATCCACATATCTTTATAATAAGTTATAAATAATAATTTTAATTATTAATAATATTTTTTTATAATAAGTTTATAAAAAACTTAATAAGTTTTTGCCTCGATATATTTCTTTGAGCACACAAAGAACTTTGAAAAACAAAATTCATCAAATAAGCTGTTTCTTTTGATTCTTTTATGTATTTCACCAAATTTCAAGCTCACCAACAAGTTTCATTTCATTATTGATCCATAATCTGAAATACTCAAAATGGTAATGTTGCAATTTCAAAATTGAAATTTCAATACTTTTTAAGCTCTTGTAATTTAATTAGTTCAGTTTCTCTCTTGCTTTTTCTTAGTATAAATCTGAACACTTTTTTGTTTGCAGCTTTATTTTCATTAAGGGCAATTAACTAACATTAAATTGCCCAATAGCTACTTTAGGACACCTCGTCCTGTGGTCTTTCCTCACCCATTATTAGCCATGGCACTCAAATCATTTAAGAAGTCATGGGCAGTGCCCTACTCAAGCCCAGTCTATAAAAGACATGTGTTCCTTTCTTTTTTCATTTTAAACATATTTATCTATTTATTTTGAGACAGAGAGCGAGTGCAGGGGAGGAGCAGAGAGAGGGAGAGAGAATCCCCAGCAGGCTTTGCACTGTCAGCTCAGAGCCCAACATGGGGTCTTTTCTCTCGAACCGCAAGATCAGGACCTGAGCGGAGACCAAGAATTAGATGCTTAACCAACTGAGTCACCCAAGCGCCCCAAAAGATGTGTGTTCCACTAGGTGTTACGGCACGTGTGCAGTTGAATGTTGGACCTGTAAATGCCCATCACCCACAGTGATCCTTTTGACCTCTTCCTCCGGAACTCATTCTTCACTTCTCAGTTACATTCCTTGTTGCATTTCTGATAACTATAACCAAATTTATGCAAATCCCATAAAACATTTTTAGGCATTACTGCCACTCGGGAAAATATTGTAACGATGAATTAAAAGATCTCTACAGTTTCTCTATAGTTTCCTGCTCAGCTCTGCTATCAGGCCCTGATTTGTGTCAAGGAGGCTTTTCTGGAAAGTTATCCCAGGAAGAAGGGTCTGGGGACCTAGAAGACTGGAGCAGGAAGTAGTAAACCCAATGTATGGTTGTACCTGCTCTTGGCAACTGGGCTTCATTTTACCAGGAATGGCTAACGTGTCCACCTGAGGGTCGATAGCAAAGCTGAGAGAGTGGAAGGCAGGACACAACTGGTATCTCATCAATCCTTTCTCTTTAGCAACCTCCTTGGAGAGAAAAGTTTGTGTCATGACTCAATACATTCTATCGATGGTGCCACCTCTGCTTAGGTAGAGCACCGTTAGTAAAAAACATGGCTGATATTTCATCTAGGGTTATTTTGGTAATAATCAGTTTTTAATCCCCTTTTTACTTCAACGGTGAGAAGAGGTTTATGTCAACAGATACAAGGCATAGTAGGAAAAGAATCATGTTAAAAATGCGCTACAATGTGGGAATAGTGTCCTCATCACAATGGAGGGCTTGAATTTCATCCCTTGCACAAGACAACATACCAAAAGTTCTTGATTCTTATCCTAATTCTGTTTTGATTCTATTTGTTGCCTCATAGGAACAGTTTGACAATTTCTTAAGGCCATTATGATGTCAAAATTGTAGCTTTCTGGAATCCATCTGCGTTTGTTCCTACCCCATAATAACACAACTGGGACCTGTTTTGAATGTTACTGACAGTTTGAAGTTTCTGGAATATTATTTTGGAAATATCTGCTAATTTATGTCACCAAAATTACTGATTTGAGACTGAGCATTTGCCTACAGACATGCATAATTAACTTTTATCAATTATTTATTGAATTTGTAGATTAAATTTGTTTTTCCTACTAAATTCTGAGACATCCTATTGATAATTAATCATAATCCCCTTAAAATGTACGTGATATAGAAACATTGTGGTTTAAGAATGATATTATATATTTGACTTTAATTTTCAGAGTTAACAAAATAGTGTTAGGTAAAACACTGAGACTGAGGTTAGATAATTCACACCAACTCAGATTGGTTAGCAATCTCTAGGCAATAAGTTAAGACAGCATAAAAATGATAACTTAGTTTCCTTTAATTTTCTCTTAAAGAAATATTATTTAAAGCTTATTTACGTAGGGTAGATCTTCTAGGGAGGGTCTTCCCTAATGGATTTACAATAAGTTTGACTTGTCATTAAGTTTGACCTCTCCTATCCTAGAAAAGCATTTCTTCGTGCAATTATTCTCTCAAACTGAATATAATGATGAGACCCTCATCATGTGGGATTTGTGAGGATAAAATGAGACATCACGAGGAAAGTATGTAACCAAAATTCCATTGACCACATTGTTTTAAAACTCCATTCTAGGTACTGTGATACAAATGATTAGATGTCAAGGTATTTAAGAGAGTGTACTGGGAGCTAGATAAGTCTGTACCACATTTCAGTGCGAGGAAGAAGAAGAAAAATACAGTAAAACCTTGGATTGTAAGTAACTTGTTCTGCGAGTGTTTTACCATAGGTTTAGTAAGATATAGATTAAAGAGTAAAAGGCTAGAGATTCCACGAGGCTGAGTGCCTCTGGGATGCTGTTTAGGGTGAAGTTGGAAGCAAACCATAAGACAAGGCAGGGAGATAGGCAGGAGGGGGAGGCATTACATCTAGTCTTTAGGAAATGATTCATGGAGTTGATATATTTGAGTAAGATCTTAAAACATGGAAATAATCTCAACTTGTTTTCTGCTTTCCCAAAGTTGCCCCAAATTTTTCAGACTTCCATTGGGCTATGTTATTCGATTTTATAAGCAATAGCTACAGATAGACACATAAGTAGAGAGAAAGATTTAGATGTAGGTATGACTTAGACACATATATGTATACATACTCTAGGCTCTTTTTAAATGTTTATTTTTGAGAGAGAGAGAGAGAGAGAGAGAGAGAGAGAGCATGAGCAGGGGAGGGGCAGAGAGAGAGAGGGAGAAAGAGAATCCCAAGCAGTCTCCGTGCTATCAGCATGAAGCCCGACATGAGGCTCAAACTCTCAAACTATGAGATCATGACCTGAGCCACCCAAGCATCCCCATACTCTGTGCTCTTTGAACTGTATTGAAATGTATCTACATCAAAATGTCATGAGTTTCAAAAACACAGCATTTTTAGACCACTGTTCAGTGATAACCCCACAACACAAAGTTTAAGGAGTACTGCCTCTACGTGTCAATGATAACATCTTATTAACTGGAACTGGGAAAAAATGCATATTTCTACAAATGTTTATTTTTATAAGACTGCTGTCAGTCCTAACAGTTAACAAATACTTAAAGCAGCTTCTTCTTCAAGTAATATTTTTGGTTATGAAAAATATTGAATATACTTTTATTGTTTTTCAATGGGAAATACTTGAAAATAAAGTTAATATTCCATATGTCAGTAATTCTAGCATCATTGTCCACTCTATAAGAGTTCAATAAAGTTAAAAAAATCTTTATTCGGTTAAAATCAATTTGATGGAATCAATGAATTGGTATTAATACCCTTTCTAAAGCATTTCATGATAATATAAATTGATAACAATTTAAAGCTACTCCATTTGTGCTTTTTGTGCCTTTTTATAGACTGAGTTTATTAAATAGTAGGCTTGATATAATTTCAGGTACCTAGTATATATTTTTAAAGTAAATAGGGGCACCTGGGTGGCTCAGTCGGTTGGGCGTCCGACTTCGGCTCAGGTCATGATCTCGCGGTCCGGGGCTCTTGAAAACTGGATTACAAACACTGCAGCATTATTTGGCATTATTTGACATACTTCGGTAGTTTCTTGTAGAAGTCAGTACATTCAGTACATATCTTTTGAAACAAAGTGAATTGAATTGAATACAATTCAATTTTTAATCGAAACTTTGTTGTGGAGTTAGACAATAAAAGCAATTCTATAGCCCAACTAACTCAAGCTTATAGTCTGGCTAGGTCCCAACAACTAAAATGGTGCCATTTAATTATAAAAGAAAAATTTATCTTCTATATCATTCCGTTGCCTTTTTCTGGGGAAAATGTTTTTGTTTTCTTTTTTCCTATGTTTCTTCCAATAATAAAGCAAACTGCTTAGCAAAAGCATACCTTACTGCAACTGCTACACGCAAAACTGAAAATACTCTAGAAATTTTCTCACGTTGGTTTATTCAGTGTCAGCTTCATTCAGTAGAAATATGCCCCCTATCAGAGTCAACTTCCTTCAGTAGAAATTTTCCCCTACAAGAAGGGGAGAGTAAACCGTTATATTTCCCAAATGATCAAGTCTTTGGATGTGTCCTTACCTTAAAGAGGGTAAACAGAAATTTCTAGAAAACAAGTTAAAAAAAAAATAAAATCAACAGCTCAATCAAACTCACTAACCACAATAGGACTCTTAAGTATCAGTGTAAGACCTGCTAACTATATCTTGCTCTATGTTACTTGTGTCATCTTTAAAAAGACGAAAAGAAAGAAAACTATACCAATCTTTCCATGAATATTTCCTTTTAGTATTCCCATCCTAAATGCTGATCCCAACGGACAAGTTTTATTGTGGTTTTTGCCATAAGACAATTCACTTACTGTACCAAGTAGTAAATATATAACATATTTACATAAAATATTATATAACTGCATTTTATATTTTAAATAATATATTATTATATATTATATAACATACACTATTATGTATATATACATCTATATACACAAGAAATAAATTACATTAAAATATATTTGGGAAATTAAAATGTGATATTCAAGTTGATTTAAGTTGCAAAAATACAGCCACTTGTCAAAACGTCATAATTTCAAAGATACAGGCCAGATACTTCTCTACAATAGGGTCTTACTTAGAAACATAAGTCTAATTTATTTCTTTTTTAAAGTAAATATTTCTAAGTTCATTATCAAGCCAAAACTCAACAATGATAAATATTCTCACCTGTACCCAGGCCACCCAGGAAACAGCTGAGGGTTGTAGCCTCTAGACTGTTTGGATGCACACTGTGGCTGCTGTACTTGAAGGTCCATAGACTAGAGAGAGTATTTTCTACGTTCACAGAAACCAGTTGGTTTTTTTATCCCCCTCTGGTTGACAGTCTTCTAAATTAGAATACGTCGTTTTCCATGAGAAACGTGGCGTCTTTAAAACATTAAGAACATTTAACATGGCCCAGCTGTTCGGTGTGAATCAAGTCATTTCGGGCCACCCTGATGAGGACAGCCTGCGGGTGACCAGAGATTGTAGCTGAAGATTTCTTCCTCTACTGGCTTTACTCTAAATAAGGATGTTTCTCAGGTTGCCTTGGCATTTACCTAGCATTTTGGCACACTGGCTCAAAAGGCCAATTTAGTAAATCACAAAAATGCTTTTGACTAAATTATGGCCTTAGGTAAGGCAGTGGGAGATCCTCTGGGATGTCTGATGAGAGGCCGGGTTCACAGTGCTGGATGCCCAGTCCTACGAGAACGACCCCTGCTGAGCAAGCTTCTGGTCAGTCAAAAACAAACCCTTGAGTTAAAAAACAAGCATTGTTATTTCCCAAAAAGTAAGACAAAGTATTTCAATTACAACTTAGCTATTTTCCATAGCCTTAAAAATACACAAACAAATCAAAGGAGGCACTTTTCTTGCATGGAATTACTTAATGGTCAATACTTAAAAAAAAATATATATATAATGTCATAGAAATATTATACATTATACACACACACACACACACACACACGCTTATAATTCCCGAAGGAGGCGTTTGTGCAAATAACAAATGCATGTTCTACTAAGAGCAAAATTGTTGCAAGCTAACCAATTATGGAAAGTCAAAACACAAATACATGATATGTAGTAACTTTCCAGAATGATTGTCTTTTTAAAAATTTTTTTTTCACGTGTATTTATTTTTGAGAGACAGAGAGAGACAGAGCACGAGGAGGAGAGGGAGACACAGAATCCGAAGCAGGCTCCAGGCTCTGAGCTGTCAGCACAGAGCCCGATGCGGCTCTCGAACCCACAAACCCACAAACCGGGAGATTATGACCTGAGCTGAGAATGATTGTTTTCGATTGGATCAGTTTTCCTCTAAAGTAAATCTGCTAGGTTTAGGTGCTGCAATTAGCCATTGCTATTTAAATACACACTCCAATTTCTGGTAGCTTCAAATAGCGTGATTTGTAGCCTCTCATCATTCCGCAGATTGCTGGGTGGTCCTGTGCTACTCCCCACTGGCCATGCTGAGGCACTTGCAGGGTGACAGGGTGGGAGCCAAGGAGCTTTTCTCCTAGATCTTGTGGTCTGTGCAGTCAGTTGCCTGGCAGTCTTGGGTTGGTTTTCTCATCGTCGGGAAGCCAGCTCAGTTTCCTCCACTAAGGGTCTCAGGGTAGTGTTCTAAGATGTGGATGGGGGAAACTGTGAAACTCTTTGACATCTGGACCTCGAATTTGTGTAGCATCTCTTTTGCCATATTCTATTGGTCAAGCAAGCCATTTGTCCAGGCCAGATTCCAGAAGAGAAATGCATTCCATGTTTCATGGCAAGATCAGCAAAATGCTGTTGTAAAAACACACGACAGCAATTATACCGATAGTGAAAATAGCATCGTCTTCCTAGATTTCCTCATACATGGAGAGAGAAATACACCAACTATTTTGTCCAAGGTACTAGTCCCATTTCTGAATAATATCCATCGCGTCTTGGAAATCTTTTACGTATTTGCAAAAAGTTTTAGGCTTTGGGATATATAACTATTTCTATCATTTACAAATCTAAGAATATTTTCTACATTCACAGTTCAGATATCTTCAACACTTCAAACAGGACCATCATTTGGTTCGTTAATTCTTAGTGCCGTGAACACTGGCTGTGACCATAAATAAATGAAAATGCATTTGGAACTTGGAAGTAGTTATCTTCTATCAAAAGTTACATGTTAACCAATGTGATTAAAGTTCATGATGCCAAAGATTTATAATGATGTGATTTAACGTGAAGAATAATTGATAGGTTATTACTTATTTCATTATTTATGTGTATATTTATTTGTTATTTAATTGCTCTGTTCTTTACATAGCATATCTGCAACATAATATTGAATTTATCTAAGTCCTGTGGTCCAGGAAAACAACATGGTTGAGAAATCTCCCTGCCTATTTTCTTTGCCCCCAAGAGGCTGCTAAGCTCAAAGCATCATCATGCTTCCTGAGTATTCTGAGAGAAGTACCCAGCTCTACCCTTTCTCAATGACCCAGATAAACTGTCTCCATTCTTCCACATAATGTCCATAGACTTGTGAATGAGTTTCTTGTTCTCCTCTCTCTATGAACACCGGACCTTCTTCCATTTCTTTGAGAAGTTCCTCATTAATGTTTCCCTTATTGCAAAAATCATCTCCTAAACCTTCCAGAGCATTTTGTTTTTCATATGCGTTATAGGTCATCATGAGAAAACAAACAAAACATCCTTAATTTGAGTGCAATTCAAGTACAAACTTCCTAAGTTTAAACTATTGATGTATTTCAAACCTTTTAATTATCCCTATGGCAAGAACAATTCTCAGTGATTCCAAAAATCACTTGTACGGTTCTTTTTTATCTGTTTTTTGGAAACTTCTACCCTTGATCAAAAAAATATGGGGCTCATCGATAGTCATAAAGAATATATTCTAGGATTCCTATAAGAAAAAAAAATTGTAAGAGAATTTTTCTAAAGAGATAACAAAGAGTGGCAGGGGGGAGGTGTAGTTTTTGTGAATTATTTTCTTGTTGTTCTTAGTGGGAACATGGGCCCAATACGAAATGCTTCATGTTACCCCTTGACAAAACTTTAACAACAGTTTTTCAAATCTTTTATTTCTTTTGATTTTCAAATCTCTAAGTTAGGCCTTTAATTTTTAAGGCAAAGAGAAAAGAAACGGGAGGGACCATTGTATGTGTTTGGTGGGGTCAGGCAGTTCTAAACGCAGGGATTATTAAGGCATTAATGGTGCCACTGTGTAGAGGGAGGGAAAGAGTCTCTTGTCTATGTCTAAAATCTTTATCAGAGGTTGACCCAACTGTAAAGGAGCATATAGTAAATATCTTCAGATTTGAAGAATATGTCGTATTCCCGCTACTCCTCAACTCTTTCAGAACAATACAAACCTAGACATAATATGGAAACCAATGGGCATAGTCACATTTCAGTAAAATTTATTTACAAGAACAGGTGGCCGGCCAGATTTAGCTAGCTGGCTGTAGTTTGTCAACCATTCATCTAGATTTTTGGATTAATATGAGACAGAAGAAATGCAAACACAGAACTGCCATCATGTGCTGTGTGTGGGAGGGGGTGGGAGGCGGTTCAGGAAGTGTCACCCTGAAGGCACTCCATTTGGATGAAATTGCAAAGGGGATTCAGAGAAGTATATACACGAACCATTGGTTCTAACTTTTGGGCCATCCATCCAGAAGCCCTAACCAGCCAATAATTTCAAGTTATACTAAAAATTTTCTCTGTGTACCACCTAGTTCCCAGCATTATTTTAGTTCAAAAATTTTTAATGGTCTCTCTGCTGTCATCTTAGGTGATTTGTAGGAGTAAACAGTAATCTATCAGTCATTAAATTAAACCTGTTTGATCATCTTTGTAGATAATAATCCATTCTGTTTGGCGTACTTTTGCTTATAAAATTACTAGTTAAAATGGGTGAAATGTCCTTGGAAGGAAAGTATTGAAGTTAAAGGCTCCTTTTAGGGACTGAGACTACACTCTCAATATTCACGGTCTATGGTCTAAACTTCATTAAAAACTTGCTCTAATCAGCTGAGATAACTAACCAAAGAGAATCAGTTTTGGAATGATACCTGTATATTGCTCATGAATGGCAATCTCACATTTCCATCCTGTGAGATAATTGACCTAGGGTATAGATTTTCCATTTTGCTCTAGATTGAAACTGGCATCAAATTGGGGAACACAGCAAGCAAAGTAAATCAGGGAACCAATTGTATTGAAGTTTGGTAAAACCTACCACAAGACAAAATACAATTTGTATTCTTTCTTCCTGTCTGGCAATTTTGCCTTATTGCCAAACTGCATCCAAAGAGGTCCTCCAAAGAGATCTTTTATGCTTTGGGTACTAGACATACGACAAAATTATTTGCTTCTATGTGCAAATCCAGGAATGGGACCTATGTATATTTACTGTATTGCTGCGTGTTCATGGTCTATTAACTTTTTCTCGTTCTTCTCTCACAAAATCAGGTAAGAACCCAGTAAAAATTATCCCTCTAGGTAATTTGTTTATTTCCATTTAGTTTCAGTTTGAATTGAATGAAAAGTTTTCAACAATATATATTTTTGATATTGAGCTAAGCCTGGTTTTCAAAGTATGAATCATTATTTTTTTTCCAACTTCGTTTGAATCACTGTTTTACAACTTTTATTAAGCACTTGAGTCTGATTTTTATGTGAGGTTTACAATCTCTGGGGGCTAGGTACATATTTGGTAGTTTCAGGAGAGAAATGTATCTTTCCTTCCCACTTACCCATAGATGTGTGTGTCCATATTCGCAGTCATTATATACAGGAAGTGGCCACTATTTCCCTAGTAGTCTACTGAAATCAGAGGCCAGATTTAATTTGCCTTGAAATACTGATATATATATATATATATATATATATATATATATATATAATTTGCTTTTGACCTTTTTTAGCTAAAGAAACCATTTGGTTTTCTGACCTAATGACTGTTCAGAAAAATTCAGTAACACGTTTTAAAAGATGGCATATAAAATGTAATTTCTATTCTCAAGAACTCTGTCAGTTCCTGTGGGCCTCTCTCTAATCGTCTCCAAACATAAATAACTGAGGTTAAAGTCAATGCCATTTGACTTGCAATGAAGAAATTTTACTTGTACTCATCACTTTACATAATTGATTCTGCCCACTCCCTGAGTGTTGTTTTTAAATAATGTGTATTTTTAAAATTAAGTCGTATTTTTAAGTGACATGAAACCCGCTTTCTCGCTGCCAAAGCAAATGAAACAGTGACAACAGGTACTCCAGCATTTATGAGTTTTCTTCTCTGTAACGTCTTCGAAACAGCCATTGTTATAGCAAATCATGGAAAGATCATAGAAGGTTACCTGTAAATTTACTTTGACACTTAAAAATGCTATTATTTACTTTAGATGGTTGATGGGGTCTACAAATGTTTTTATTCCTGGAAGAACACATTTAGAAGGTTGAAATAAAATGTATTATTTTCATAGTAACCAGACATTTGACTTTTCTCTCTCTCTTTTTTTAAAGTTTATCTATTTATTTCGAGAGACAGAGAGGGAGGGAGGGAGGGGCAGAAAGTGAGAATCCCAAGCGAGCCCCACACTGTCAGCACAGAGGCCGACACTGGGGCTCAATATCCTGAGATCATGACCTGAGCCAAAAATCAAGAGTTGGACACTTAACTGACTGAGCCCCCCAGGCATCCCTTGTTTTTTTTTTTTTTTTTCTCAATTGGAAATGGCTATTTTAATATTTCAGTTCTAGTAATTCATTCTAAGGGTTATTTTCTTTAGTCTGACTTTGCCTTGTTTTTCAGTCCAGAATACATTGTAACCGAATATCAGCACTGACTGTCCTTCCTCAAGGGGTTCACCAGGTCCCAGGATATCTCCTTAACCTCAGCCTTCCTTACAAAGGCACCATTACCTGTAGTAGCTACCTCATGATCTCAGTAGCCCCATTCCTTTGACTTCCACTTATTATTTTCTGGAAGGTTCTCTTGGCCCTAGATATGCCTTACTTGCTGAAACAACCAAATGTTGTATCTAATGCTGATTTCCTTCTCTCTGATACCTACCTTACCCATCTGAGTTTCCTGATACAGCCTCAGTTGATAAGGTCCAGTAGTAGTCATAACAAACATTTAAAATTCAAGATTAATAATGATTTGCCTTTGTGTTGTATCTTAGAGATTTGTAACCTATTTTCATAGCATTTCAGCCAGCCTCATATCTGCCTCTGTGATATAGGTAAAGCATTACTAAACCTGATTTATATAAAAGTATACTGAGTCTTAGAAAGTTAAAGGGCCTTACCTGGGATGACAGAACAAAGAAACGGAAGGATAGAGATACCACTGAAGTTTTCAGACTCATTTGCTCATTCTAATACCTCTGCCCATGTTGTCACACGGTTTCGGAGACGGGGAGAGACACAAGAGTCAGAGACAGAGAATTTCAACCTGGCTACCTCTTTTACCAGTCATCTTTCACAATTTAAAATTGGTCATTATGCACATCTATACCCACATGAATGCACACGCGTGCACACACACATGCACACACGCAGAGGGAACAGTTACAAACTGGCATAAAAAAAATCCATTGACCTCACTCCCATATCCTTTTTACTTGCTAAATACAGCAAAATTAGATTGTGGAGATCCAAGAAAGGATTAAAGAAGCCCATTTATACTGTACTTTGGAATTATAATGGAACTATACAGTGAATATGCAACTACTAGAAGATATCAGATGTACCGAAAGGTCTTCAGAAATCATATTTAAAGAGCTAAAAATCAATGTGCATATATCACTGTAGTGAGATATGTGTTGATGTAAATTTTTGAATGACAATATTGTATTATTGATAATATTATTAAATATGATCGTCAACATGTTCTATTTCATGGCTCAGTTTGCACTGATTTATTCAATAACTCAGAGATACTCATTAGAAAGCCAGATGAAGAAGGAAACGTTATTTTACTCTGATAAAATTCTAGTTAAGATTTGTTTCGAAAGTTAGTAACTAAAGTAACCTAAAAGAGGTAAATTCTAAAGTATGGAACTATAATTGATACAAAAATATTAAATATATTATGCCAAGATCATTTTGCTCTTTTCTACAAGATTATACCGTATCCAATTCTGTATCTAAACCAAATTTATATCTGCACAGTTCTTATTCACAAACCACAATTCACATGAGAAAAATGACAATTTAATTTTCTTGAATATGAATAATTCACTAATTTTGGAAGTAATCTATTTTCACAACCACAGTCATTGCTTTCGAGATGGAAGCGTATGAACATGTATATATTTATATGTAATTTCTAAGAATACCATTTCTTATTTTTTTAGCTTGTAGCTAAAAATTAAGAAAGTGCCTCAATACGTTATAATCACAATTGTAAAGAATGCATTTTGTTATAAACAAAGTAAAATGATATGACTCCCTTTGTGTATCTAAAAAGTTAATGGCTCTCAGAATTTACATTAGCCACAGACAACATGCTACTTTAGTAATTAGCTGGATTCATTTTCATAGATCTTCTCGCTGTACAGAAAAACATCTTTACTTAGCATACTGTGTTGTGTTTAACTTCCAAGGTTAATTTTGTTTTTCATTTGAAGGTATGACCTTTTTTTTTTTTGGCTGGTTATGGCTTCCAATTTAAAATATAGTCTATTATGATACTTGTAACATTGACTTTTTAATGCAGATTAAAAACAACAGCAACAACATCCAAACAAAAGGAAACAAACAAACAAAAAACCCAAGCAAGTTCACTAGGTCATTTCTTTAGCCATTAAAAGCACAAACTGTGTACCGTATCAAACAACAAGGGTGTGTAATGTCTTCAGTGTCTCTTGGACACACACACACCTAACTCACACACACGCATTGCACACATACGTGCATAATCGCTTGAATAGCAAACAGTGTCCAACATCTGAAGGGTATCACCATGTGATCCATCTGAGGGGGCATTGAATCAGTACGATAAGTGTATCATAAAATAGTATGCTTCTCTTGCAAGAGAATCTATTAATAGTGTAAATTCGTGTTTTGTTATTTTAATTAATAGACTATTTTTGAGTGGTTTCAAGGTTCCAGAAAACTTCAGCAGGAAGCAAAGGGAATGCCCATATATTTCACCCTTCCTAGTGGCCGCCATTCTCTACATCTTCCATCAGTTTGGTACATTTGTTAAAATTCGTGAGTCAATATTGGCATATCATGAACGGAAGTCCATAGTTATATTAGGGTTCCCTGTTTGTGTTGTGTATCCTGTGGGTTTTGACCAATGGGACATGCGATAACCATTACCATATCACACAGAGGGTTTTCACTTCTCTGGAAATCTCTGTCCTCTACCTATCCATCCTTCATTCGCTGCCTCACAAGCCCCCGACAATCACCCGTCTTTTTACTGTCTCCCTAGTTGTGTGCCTTGTCCAGAATGCCATATATTTGGAATCACACAACATGTAGTCTTTTCAGGTTGGCTTTGTGCATTAAGGTTCCACCAAGTCTTTGCTTGCATTTCTTTTTAGTGCTGAATAATAGTCCATTGCCTGGATGCACCATAGTTTATTAATCTACTCACCTATTAAAGGATATCTTGGTTGCTTCTAAGTTTTGCCAATAATGAGTAATCTATTCATGTTACTCTTGTAATGGTATAAAGTAGTACTTTTTAAAAACTGGGCTGGCTTTCCTGGCCTCCAGGCACTGTTAATTGTATCCAATGATTTTGGACACAAAGCAAAATTTTTATCGTGTTAATTTAAAATGTATCACACGCATATGTTGTGCAGACTTTAATATATATTGTGACAGGTAAAGGTGTTACAAAATCAAACAAGAGTAATAAAAATACCAGCAATGAGTTTCAAGTCTTCAACTGTTAGGGCAATTATTGTAGTATGAGTTATCAGACAATGATCCTTGAGAAAAAGCTATGAAATGAAATGAACTGAGTCACCTTTTTTGTTGTTGTTGTTGTTGTTAATTTAAAAGAAGAGTCTGATGATTAGTAATGTGGAATACCTTTCCAAATACCCGTTGCCATGTGTGACTTCTTTGGAGAAATGTCCTTTGCCCATATTTAAAATTTGGGTTATTTGTTTATTTGCTACTCAACTGTAGATGTTTTCACATATTTTGATATTAACTCTTTACCAGATACATGGTTTGCAAACATTTTCTCCTATTCCACAGGTTGTCTTTTCACTTTGTTGATTATTTTGCTCTGTGAAAGCTTTTTAGTTAGATATAATCCCATTTGTCTATTTTTGTTTAAAATTTCTCTAAAAGGGTAAAAATATTATCTTGGGTTCTTCTCACACACATAAGAAATGGTGGGAGAAAATTTTTGGAGGTGAAAGCTTTTAGATGGATTATGGCATTGACTGTGCTAATCGTTCCATGTGTGTATAGTTATCTCCAAACTCATTAAGTTGTATACATTATTTTATGTATATTTTTTAGTGAGCTCTACCCCCAACGTGGGGCTTGACTCAAGACCCCAATATCAAAACTCCCATGGCCTACTGATGAGCCAGCCAGGTACCGCAAGTCATATATATTAAACACGTGTAGCTTGTTTGCATGCCAATCATACTTCAATAAAGTGATTTTTAAACAACTAAATAAAACCAGAAATCTGCCAGCTACCTTCCAAAAAAGATTCTCTTAAACAGTTATTTCTAAACATAACTATGATTTATGCAATACTCTGTTTATTCCGGAGAATCGAAATTGATTTAAACACAGTTAATGTTTATGCCAAAAATTTACTTAAGCAAATAATTTTAAGGATTTTGAGATTAATAAAGGCATTATTACTTAAACTGAGCTTACCTCAAAGCTATCATTGCAAATTGAAATTTTGTATTTCAAGAATTATGTTACACAATTACAAATTCTTCTAAAAAGATACCAGCCTAACAGGCAAGACTTAAATTATGGGAAACTGCTAAAAATTAGTTTACAATGAGTAATCTTGCTAGATTTTCAGTACCTAAAAATATATCCTGTATATTTAATTTTTCAAGTCTTCTGAGACCTGTACTGTCCCTACAGAAAGGTTGTTATAAAGCTGTCAAAATATATATTATGAATCCTTGGATAGCCAAAGCAAGCAAGTCAAATCGGGAGCCCAGTTGTGCTTAAGTTTAGTCAAACCTACCATACAAGGCAAGACAGACTATGTGATCTTCCTTTCTCTCTGAGGATTTTGCCTTCCTGGTAACTGAATTCTTCATAGGTTGAAATTGAGTATCAAAATAATGTGTCACCATGTTTGCTCTAACAACTAAATATGATGAAATGTACGTTACCGGGGCATTCAACTGACTTAAATGTAAATGATTTCATTATGCTACAGTCTACTTTTTTAAGGGAAAATAAATTATCCAGTGAGATTTTTGATACACTTCATATTAAGTGACTTATCGTTCAATTGAACGTTCAAATGGTAAGGCAAAAATGAATATATAATTTGGATCATCAGTAGAATAATCCATTTGGTAATAAGAAGCTAATTTCCTGCCGTTTCTTCTGGTATTTTCCTGTGTTTCTCTGTTAGCAAGTAACTGAGAGAGAGAAAGGAGCTTTGACCTGATTGTTAGGACACGCAGGTAGGCACTTAGACTTCCAAGAATGGCCACGGAGGGCTTCACTGAGTTGCTCCAAAAAGCTGTGACCCCTCTAAGCTCCAAGGTCTCTTGTTAATATGATCAATTCACAGCAATATATATAGGGCTGCCTTGCTCACAAAGTAACATTTTAATAATTCAATATGAAATGCAATTGTATGAGATGCTATTTTAAATCACTTTCTTTTGCATCCTACACCTTGTTTTATTTCTCCATGTTTTATGCATTTTCCAAACGAACGCATTCCTCTTTAACACAAATTTTATTCTTGGTAATGATTAATTTTCAAGCTCGGTGTTTCAACTGATTCAGTTGTGAGGTATCTCATAATTTTTTTCCTGTTAACTCCACAGATTGAGGGCTTTTGTGATAGGGTTAGATTCAGAAAACAAAAGATTGAGTTAAGGAAAGTTCAAATTGAGCTTATTAATCCTAAAGAAAAGCATACTGACGTTTTGTATACTGACCATGGCTCTTGGCACGGTGTCTATGCACCCGCACTTTAACTATTAATGTGAAGTCACAAAAGAATGACTGAGGTAGGTATTCCTACCTCATTTCTTTGGCAAATGTTTCGTGATTGTTTTTCTCTCCCTTCCTTTCTCCCCCATTTGGTCCTTCCCTTGCTTCCTCTCTCCCCACCTTACCTTCTTTGACAGCCTCTTTACATTTCCAATCCTGGGTCTTCCAACTCACACTGCAGCGCTGTTAACATTTTGGGTCAGGTAATTCTTTGTTGTAGGGCAATCTGTCCTGTGCCTTATAGATCTTTGGCAGCATCCTTGGTCTCTATCACTGGATACAAGTAGCACCCATTCTCAGGACAACCAAACATGGATTCAGATTTGTCAAATGTCCTGGGGCAGGGAGTGGGGGCAGATTCACCTTAGGTTGGGAGTAACTTCTTTAGGGCTTGGTATTACGTGCTTCGCCAATTAACAGAATAAAGTCATCTTAATGGCGAAGAATCAGGGGAACGTAGAACGTGGAGCAGTGACAGTTTTGGTACTCAGTTATTTCCCTCCTTGGAGTGTGTAGCTGATGGCTACTGTTAATGTTTGCACAAGAAAACAATGATATAGACCTAAAGGATTGCTTTGCATCAATACCGTCCGTACCTTCCCTCCATTCTTAGACTGTGTACACACCATGGTTAAGGCAATCAATCACTCAACCTGTTGATTGTTCTCTGGAAAGAGAAAGAGAGAGCCTTTGAAAAATAGACAATGGGGAGAAAGACAGTTAGTATTTACCCCTCTCCTTCCTGCTCACTCGTAGGGCGTCCTTCTGCACCACAGTTACTTAGCCCAACCCAGAGACCAGCAAAGCATCCTGATGCCCATTTGATAGTGAGGATATTTCTGTACACCCATCAAGATCAATCAAATTTTATTTGACTTGAGAACTCTTTTGTGGCAACATGTACACCCAAGAATCTTTGTTAAATATGTGTTAGAAAACATTAGGATGCTTAACCTACCAATTCATTCTCTTGAGTCACTTTCTGGGATATGTCTATACATTTTGGAGAGAATATATTATACTTTGCTTTCAAGAAAACCCTTCACATTAGGTCCCTTATGAAGGAGAAACACATAATTGCCTACATGCATGCTACCTTGTATGAGAAATTTCTTTCCATATATTTTAAAGGTTCCTGTATAAAACAATAGGATATGTGTGCATGGCTCAGAGGACTTAAATTCATTTCATGCAGTGAAGTCTGGATATAAATAGGATTTTTTTTAGGTAATAAAAATCAAACTTTATTACTTAATGTAAAGACTGATAATGAAGACTTTCAATAATTAAGTACATAGCGTGTATATTATGTGTATGAATATATATATATATACTATTATACACAATATCTTATATGTTATATATTATAATATGTAAAATTTCCATTAACATAATGAGCAGTTAGCAAAAGTATACTTAATGTCATGTAAATTCAGTATGCCTAGCAAGTATTATAATTTATTTAAGATTTCTCTCAGAGTGAAAAGAAAAAAAAAATTCCCCTGCCACTGTTTTTAAATACAAGGGAAAAGCATAATTTAATTAGACATGCTACAGCTGGAAGAGATATCGAGAGTAGAAGAGCATTACTTGAAGAATGGCGTATTAATTAAAACAAGCAAAGAATATATTGTGCTCATAAAATTATTAACGTCCCATTTTCTTTTCCTGTTATAGCACTTCTGATATCAGAACTCTACAAATAGAACATCAAAATGTAGTAAACAGGTTGCCTTTACGTTGGAAAATCTTTACAGTGCGTTTGATTAATGGATGTTGTAGCGTCAATGATACTATCATTACCCCCAGAGCGCAGGTAAACAGATTAATGTAGGACGAATTAAAAAAGAAAAAAAAAAGGAAGAAAACACTTCTCCATTTTTCCTGGCACCAGTGACATGAATAACTTCTATTCTCCACTGAATGCATCTGACTTTTTTTCCACCAAAGAACTTCCCATCAGTGATATAAATCATTATTTCACATCAGCTTCTCCGCTACAAGATATGAATTTCAGGCTACATGCATATAGAGTTCTGACATTTATTTGCTGAGATTTATATTCATTTAAAAAAGTGTAACTATCAACATTGGAAAATCATTTTGACTGCATATCTGGCTTGAGATTTTGTATCTTTTTTTTTTTTCAACATAAGAAAGCCCACAGCATCGTAGGAAACAAACATTTTGTCAGGTTGAATATATAATTCTATCTCTCTGTGCTTCTGAAGCCTTAGTTGCTTTTTTCAAGATTATTTGTGCGTGTGTGTGTGTGTGTGTGTGCGTGAAATGTCAGTGGAACAAAAATGAAGTAGGCAAAAATTAAATGAGTGATTATTGCAATAAATGATAAATTCATTTTTTCATTTGAAATGTGATTGTGGCAGCCATTTAGAATTAGCGTTTAAAAATCACCTTTATTTAAAAGAACACTATTTAGTAAAACTAAAATTAGAACCACTTTAGGTATGACCTGAAGGCCAGGACATATATATATATTTTTTTAAATAAAAAATAAAAGCATTAGATATTTTGGGGAAAATAGTAGACAAATACCATTAATTCTATAGATCTTAACTAATAAGCAGCATAGCTCATCTCTAATTTACTGCATGTATTTGAATCAGAATTTATAAAGTTCCTTATTTCTTCTATGTTACCCCCATCAATGTGAGGCTGCATTTTTCAAATATTGCTTTTCCAAAGCTCCCATAGGCTGGCATTCAGAAAGCATCTGGAAGAAAGAGTGCATATCCCTCTGTAAGAAAATAGGAATCCTTTACATTGGGGGCATCATCAGTGGTGGGATTCAGTGTCTTTTACAGCTCCTTAGGAATGAAATGGCTGGAAAAAACCTTATCTGAAAATGTTGAAAACCAGACCTTAGAGATAATGAGCATAAGTGATATAAGCTCCTATCAGGACTGCTCAGCACACAATGTGCACATTTTAAAGGTGATATTTGTTCATTCTAACTGATTATAAACATTTTCAGCCTTTTCGTGTATAAAAGTTATTTTTTAATACCATACATTGGAAAAATTTTAAAGCAGTGTTTTTTTTAAGAGGACGAAAATACAAGAAAAAATAAAAAGAAGAAAGAAGAAGAAAAAGCCAGAAGTTGTCTATGCTAGAATATTCTTTTTTTTTTTAACGTTTATTTATTTTTGAGACAGAGAGAGACAGAGCATGAACGGGGGAGGGGCAGAGAGAGAGGGAGACACAGAATCTGAAGCAGGCTCCAGGCTCTGAGTCATCAGAGCCCAACGCGGTGCTCGAACTCACGGACTGTAAGATCGTGACCTGAGCTGAAGTCGGATGCTTAACCGACTGAGCCACCCAGGCGCCCCTAGAATATTCTTTTTAGACCATAATTAGGTCACACCAACATAACACAAAAGATTGGATATTCAGGCGTGGAGGGCTTCGCAAGAAGGACAGTTATTTTTTTCAAATTTTTGATTGTTTATTTTTGAGAGAGAGAGAGAGACAGAACACGAGCAGGGGAGGGGCAGAGAGAGAGGGAGACACAGAATACGAAGCAGGCTCCAGGCTCTGAGCTGTCAGCCCTGAGCCCGACGCGGGGCTTGAACCCACAAACTGTGAAATCATGACCTGAACCAAAGTTTGATGCTTAACCAACTGAGCCACCCAGGTGCCCCAAGGCAGCTATTTTTAATGACAGGAGATGCAAATCAATGAACAGATCAAGTAACATTTCTATGGGATTTATTTAAGTAAGATAAGTATCTTACCCTAAACTGGTAAATTGTTGATAACATTAAAAAAAAAAAATGTTCCCAAAGGTGCCATTACCAATAAACCACACTAAGAAATGTGCAGTTATTAGGTATTAGAGGTGAAAACCCACACATGACAATTTCATTATTTTAAAAAAGTGTTTTCTACTTTCTATTTTAGAAGGACTGTGAAACTTCACAAACATTTTTAGTACTCAGGCCATCAATTTTAGCTCTAGATGAAAACGTGAATGTTTTAAAAACAGATACAAAAGACATGCTGGAAGACATAGGAATCCTAATACCTGCAAAGGTGCTGTGGGAGGGAGGAAATCATTAAAAAGGAAGTTCCCATAGGACCCACCCCAGCAATTAGACCATTGTCTTCAGAAACCAACAATGACAGGGACACCAGACAAGAATCATCAGTTTGAAAGACAATTTTAACCATTGGTTTAATTCACCTGATGAAAAATACTTTGAATTATGCTCCCTTTTCACCTTAGAATGTACGCAAAAAAGATGAATTGTCCTATGGTAGCATTCATTGAAATGCTAGGGTACTAACTGCATATCACATTTAAGAACATCTAATGAGGGGCGCCTGGGTGGCGCAGTCGGTTACGCGTCCGACTTTAGCCAGGTCACGATCTCGCTGTCCGTGAGTTCGAGCCCCGCATCGGGCTCTGGGCTGATGGCTCAGAGCCTGGAGCCTGTTTCCGATTCTGTGTCTCCCTCTCTCTCTGCCCCTCCCCCGTTCATGCTCTGTCTCTCTCTGTCCCAAAAATAAATAAACGTTGAAAAAAAAAAAAAAAAAAGAACATCTAATGAATGGGGTGCTCATAAGGTGCTGATGGGAATTTAAGGGAAACTTTGGAAAAACTAATATGGTTTACGTACTGAAATGAAATTTGGGACCACTTTACAGATTCGCTGGCTGGCTAGGTACCTCTTGGCACTCAATTAATGAGAACAATATGGAAATATTGAACTACTGTACCACAATAGTTCAGTCTATTTTATTTTTTCTATAATGTTCATCAGAAACATTGAGAAAATTGAGCGAATGGATGAGTAATTAACATCTGAATTTAGTTTTCATTTCTATAACATATATGCACATATTCATATATAATTGATGATATTGATTTACCATATATTCAGCATATTAGTTATTTATCCATTTACAATATTTATGTAACAACTAGCTACATATCAGTTCTGTGCTCAGAGAAGAAGATACCAGGGTTAACAAAAATGGTGCACTTACTGTCACCACAAATTCAGTCCTGTGGCAGAAAATGACTTTAAATGTATGATTCCAGTAAAGTATAATGAATTCTTTAATGGAGTAAGGGCATGATTTGTTTTAATCAGTACTAGTGGAGAGCTAGTTTTCTTGATAATCTAATAACAACTGCCATTCACTTTAGGTTATTGCTGTATTAAGTAATTTGATTTCAAAACAAACAAGCAAAGTGCATTATGGAAGGCATTATTATTATTCTTATTTAATATACGAGAGAATTGAAATTCAAGTATCTGAGACACTTGAGTTAGAAGCATGCAATAGACCTAATAAGGAAGAACAATTAAATCCATCCAGCTGGGTGCCTGGGTGGTTAAGTGACCTTGGTTTTGGCTCAGGTCATGATCTCACAGTTCATGACTTCAAGCCCTGTGTCAGGCTCTGTGCTGAGAGCATGGAGCCCACTTGGGACTCTCTCTCTCTCTCTCTCTCTCTCAAAATAAATAAACTTAAAAAAATTCCACCCAGAGCATGGGTGTGGCATTATGAAATAAATAGCATGGTAAGTATTTTGAAGACCAAGGGTGAATGGAGGCCTATTGAGCTTTTTTGAACAGTCCAGGAAAATGCAGACAATAGTGACAGAGCACAGAATGTTAAGAGAAAGACTATGAAAATAGATTAGACTTGATCAAGGCTGTTCAATAGATTGCTCAAGAAGAATGAGGGTTTGTGGAGGGAAAAGAATATTTTGATCAGTAGGTCTTTGGTAATGTTTGTGGGTAATTTCAATAAAATTATTGGACCAAAACCAGTCAGAAAGCAATTGCAAAGGGGTGCCTGGGTAGCTCAGTCAGTTAAGCTTCCGGCTTTGGCTCAGGTCATGATCTCGAGGTTCATGAGCTCGAGCCCCACGTGCTACTTTGTGCTGACAGCTCAGAGCCTGTAGCCCGCTTAGGATTCTGTGTCTCCCTTTCTCTCTGCCTCTTCCCCGCTCATGCTGTCACTCTCTCTCTCAAAAATAAACATTAAAAAAGAAAGCAATTGCGAAGTACTTGTATCACGAATAAAGACGAAATTCAATTTTTAAGTAGTAAATATATTTAGTGCATATTCTCAATACTTTTCCATGTGATATAATGTTTTCCTTTGAAAATTATTTTCCAAGGAAGAAAGACCGTGACTTTCTAACTCAATTTTATTGTGTCTCCAATGCCACTCTAGGCTACTAGGTGCTATGGAAAATGATGATGAATGACATTGGGAAAAAAAAAAGATTAGTATGTTTAGAGAGATTCTTGTGGAATTATAGTGTTGGCCATCCTATGGGTTTAAGGTTCAAAACCCAGCTGTTTGGCAACTGCCAGAGCCAACCATCTATGAGTTAGGGTTTAGAATTTGCATTGCAAATAACCACCTGGTAATGATAGTTACCATTTGCCATTGCTTACACATTACACATAATGAATTGTCTTGAAAAGGCCAAATATTCAACAGGCAGGCAGCTAAAACTGTGTCTAAATTTTCTTGCCAAAAAACATGTCCCTATTTTCAATACAATTTTAAATTACGGAAATCTTCTTATCACATTAAAAAAAACATGTTTGTTTGTTTCACCCTTAAACTTAAACCTTTTCAATAAATTGTTCAACTGTCTACCAGAGCCCTTTAGTAAGAAATGTTGCTTTCGTACTAAATGTTGTTACAGTGAGGCTTTTCTTTTTAATCATCTCCTTGCCAAAGAGTCCAAACAAAATTAATTTCCCCTGAAAATCTCCCTCTCTGCTTTCACTGTCATATTTAACTCTGAAATGATTAACAGATGCCAATTATGAAAGTTCTTCCCAGATGAAACTTTGGATGCATTTTCAAATAAATGAGAATTACTTCTCAACCCAGTAAAAACAAATACTAACACTTGTTTTCACATCTTTGATTAATTTAAGAGTCTGTTTATTAGGAGGGGTAATGAAGCCAATTTGGAGGACCATGGAAACCAAACTCTGATCGATCCCATTGTCCATTTCACATTTTCATGATGTGATGAACATAAAAGTGAAAAAAAAAGATTTAATGTCTGATTATTTTACTGATAAATCTATGTGATTTGAGTACTTGTCTGAATCATTGATTCAAAACGAGAAAAATCGTAAGTAAAAAGGTCTAATCTAAAATATGTCCTTTCTCAGTATCTTTATCAAAGGCCTTTTCTGATTATGTTTAATGACTCCATTATACTAATTAGCAATATTTAGTCAGTTGGTATCGTGCAGGAAATATGAGGAAACCTGGTAAGACATTGCAAACATCTCTTTCCTAGAAAGAAAATATTCTTCCGTATTTTTACCCCAAGGATATAATTCAAGATTCTGTCATATATGATTTCCCTAGTAAATTTAGGTAAATTTTATTCAGAAGGAAGATAAACTCATATGTGTCAAACAACCCCACTGAGAAATTAAAAAAAAAAAAAAAAAAAGATTTCCAGAATTCAACATTGTTATCTAGCTATTGGTAGGAAAAGGAAATAAAGTATGAAAACATTTATCTTCCACTTTAACACAATGTGAAATGATTTGAAGAAAAGCAATTAGTCAATTGATAAAATCATATATAAAGAACAAATTAAAATAAAACCCAAAACATTAATTATGTTACAGCTGAGCCACAGTCTATACTTATGTATGACCCTATGTGATGATTAAAAAATTGATGACATAAGTTACATCAATTCAGAACCAGGAAATGTAGTTTTATGTAAAAATGCTGTTAGCTCTTTAGGCAAAAATCTTGATTTATATGGATTTTATTTATAAAGTTAGTTAATTTATACAGATGATCAATTAGGAGGCCCATAGAGCATTTAAATAACCTGTCTTACTAAACTTTTTTTTCTGTACAAAATTTATCAGAAGATTTTAGCTATAGGAAGTTAAAAATGTACTAATTCATTAAAAAATATTTATTGGGAACCTTAAATATAATATATGGGCACTTTGCTATATAAAGAAAAGAGAGAGAGAGAAAAGAAAACAGCAGAGTAAAAGATTTTGGAGTAGCCTATAGAAAGGCAACACGATCAAAGCAAGACACAGTTAGTAAAAGCTACAATACAGAGCACTGAGGAAATGTAGAAAAAAGAAATGGCTCCTTATGAAAAACCAGACTTTCCAAGAGTACTTGTTTGAACAAGGTCGCTCTCTTATGTGTGTCTGCTTTCCTATTGGTTGACCTCTCTGCACTGTTCTATCAGCCCAGGTGCTATCAAGAAAGCAAAAATCAAAAGAGCAGCCATGGGCGTGTTAGGCAACCCCAAGTTTATTGACTGTCTTAAGATGCTACTGAGCAAAATGGAGTGAGTGATATTCCAGAGGCTACCGTCACCATTGGAAGATGACAGATGGGAGTCATGGCAAGTCTGACCACAGACCTAAGAGAGGGCACACAAAGCAGGTAGAGAAGGGAAGAAATTCCTGGATTCTTTCCTTTCCTTATTCCATTTTTCACTAGTGCCCCCTGTTAACTGAATTCCCCAGATGATCTGAAGGCAAGCAGAAGGAGAAGAGAGATGAAGTTAGGGGTAGGCAAAGAATCAATGAACGTGAGCACAAACAGGCCAACACCTCCATATTTAGATATGTGGACTTGATCCCTTGGGAGGAATGATCTGTGATATACTATTTTCTATGATTTTACAAGGTGAAGAATAGTTTTATACACACACACACACACACACATACGTATATATTCTTTTTCTTTTTGTTTTTAGAATTGGTATTGGTGTTTTTTTTAAGACCATTTTTTAAAAAAAATTTTCAATATATGAAGTTTATTGTCAAATTGGTTTCCATACAACACCCAGTGCTCATCCCAAAAGGTGCCCTCCTCAATACCCATCACCCACCCTCCCCTCCCTCCCACCCCCCATCAACCCTCAGTTTATTCTCAGTTTTTAAGAGTCTCTTATGCTTTGGCTGTCTCCCACTCTAACCTCCCTTTGTTTTTGTTTTTTTTTTCCTTCCCCTCTCCCATGGGTTTCTGTTAAGTTTCTCAGGATCCACATAAGAGTGAAAACATATGGTATCTTCCTCTGTATGGCTTATTGCACTTAGCATCACACTCTCCAGTTCCATCCATGTTGCTACAAAGGGCAGTATTTCATTCTTTCTCATTGCCACGTAGTACTCCATTGTGTATATAAACCACAATTTCTTTATCCATTCATCAGTTGATGGACATTTAGGCTCTTTCCATAATTTGGCTATTAAGACCATTTTTTAAGAGTAGTTTTGGGTTTACAACAAAATATAGAGGAAATACAGAGGTTTCCCTATCCCCTGCTCCACACATGCATCGGCCCCTCCACTATCAACATCCCCCACCAGAGGGTACATTTGCTGACACTGATGAGCCTGCCGTGACACATGATAACCACCCCAAATCCACAGTTTACATTAGGATCCGTGATTGGTGTCATATACTCTATGGGTTTGGACAATTGTGTATTGACAACTACCCATTATTATAGTATCAGAGTATTTTCACTGCCCTAAAAATCCTCTGTGGTCTGCCTATTCACTGCCTTTTCCCTCTAAACCCTGGAAATTGCTGACCTTTTTATCGTTATCATAACTTTGTCTTTTCCAGAATATCAGATAGCTGGAATCCCACAGGATGTAGATTTATCAGATTGTCTTGTTTCCCACAGTAATATGCATTTACATTCCTTCCACGTGTCTTCATGGCATGGTCATTCATTTTCTTTTAGCACTGAAAACACTCCATTGCCTGGATGTCCCACAATTTCTCCATTCACCAACTGAAAGTCATTCCAAGTTTTGAAAATTATGAATAGAGCCGCTGTAAACATCTGTGTGCAGGTGATTGTGTGGGCATATTTTCAACTCCTCTGGGCAGATATCAAGGAGTGTGATTGCCGGATTGTATAGTAAGAGTATATTTAGTGTTGTAAGAAAGCATCAATTGTCTTTCAGATTGGTTCTACCATTTTGCATTCTCATTAGCAAAGAATGAGAATCCCTGTTGGTCCATACCCTAGTCAGCATTTGATGTTGTCTGTGTTCCAGATTTTGGCCATTCTGCTTGGCGGATTGTGGTATCTGATTGCTGTCTTAATTTCCATTTACTAATGACTTATGATGTGGAACATCTTTTTATGTGCTTACCTGCCATCTTCATTGATGAGGAATCTGTCAAGATCTTCAGCCTATTTTTTTAATTGGGCTTTTTGTTCTTTATTTATTATTTATTATTATTTACTTATTTATTTATTATTTGGGATAATGGTTCTTTATCAGATGTATCTTTTACAAAATTTCGTCCCAATATGTGGTTTATTTTCTCATTCTTTCGGCATTGTTTTTTTGCAGAACACACATATTTCAAAAAATTTAATGAAGTCTGACTTATCAATTATATCTTTCATGGGTCAAGCATTTGCTCTCATATCTAAAAAGTCATCACCATACTCAAGGTCATCTAGGTTTTTACCTGTGTTACCTTCTAAGAGTTTTATAGTTTTGCATTTTATATTTAGGTCCATGATCCATTTTGAATTAATTTTTGTAAAGGATATAAGGTCTGGGTCTAGATTCTGTTTTTGTTTGCTTGTTTGTTTTTGCATGCAAATGTCCTGTTGTTCCAACACTTTCGTTGGAAAGAATATGTTTGTTCCATTTGATTGCCTTTGCTATTTTGTCAAAGACCAATTGACTATAGGGATCCATTTCTTGGTTCTCAATTCTATTCTATTGATCTAGTTGTCTATATAGTTTTAACCAATATCACATTGTCTTGATTACCGTAAATTTATAGTAAGTCTTAATGTAAGGTAGCCATCAGTCCTCCAACCTTGCTCCTCTCCTTCAATGTTGTGTTGATTATTCTTGGTCTTCTCTTTTTCATATAAGCTTTATTATTATTTTTAATGATTTATTTTATTTTTGAGAGAAAGAGAGACAGACAGGTGGGGGAGGGGCAGAGAGAGAGAGAGAGAGAGAGGCAGAATCCAAAGCAGGTTCCAGGCTCGAAGCGGTCAGCACAGAGCCTAATGCAGGGCTCGAACCCACGAACCACGAGATCATGACCTGAGTCAAAGTCAGATGCTTAACCAGCTGAGCCTCCCAGGCGCCCCTTCTGCATAAAATCTAGAATCGATATGTCAATACCCATAAAATAACTTGCTGAGGTTCTGATTTGGATTGCATTGAGTCTAGAGATCAACTTGAGAAAAAAATGACATCGTGATAAAATTGTGTCTTCCTACCCATGAATAAAGTATCTCTCCGTTTATTTAATTCTTTTTTTGCTTTTGTTCATCAGAGTTTTGTAACTTTTTTTCCAAATAGACCTGGTACCTATTTTGTTAGATTTATACTTAAGTATTCAAGTTTTAGGGTAATAATATAAATGGTATTGTGTTTTAATTTCAAATTCTACATGTTCATTGCTTTCACATTGGAAAGCAAATAACTTTTGTCTATTAACCTTATGTCCTACAAACTTGCTACCGTCACTTATTTGTTTCAGGATTTTTATGTTAAATTTGTTGGCATTTCTACATAGATGATGTCATCTGGGTGCAAAAACAGTTTTATTTCTTCCTTGTCCATCTGTGTACTTTTACTTCCTTTTCTTGTCTGGTTGCATTAGCTAGGACTTCCAGCATGATAGGGAATACTCCAACAGGTTAGTCTCTGGTTAAGTAGTTTCCCTTGAGGGCAGATCTTAAGAAGATCAGAGCACTCTGGTGTATTTCAAAATGAACCCTCCACCCCTTCTCCTGCCAGAAGGGGAGTTTTTCTTTGTTATTCACAATGGCAATCTAATCAGAGCTCCTGGAGGTAAATTTGACAAGAGTGTAATGACTCTCCTATGTCTAGGTACCCCAGGAGTGTTTAACTCTCAGACTTATTGATGCTGAGACTCTAGCAATTCATCAATCACAGTTCAGATTTTCCTACCCAAGCCTGATTTGGATAGCAGTTTCAGCTCATGAGACCCTGCTCAGGTAAATCGTGTCTTCCTGAATTTACCTGTTTCCCTCTAGTCTTGGGGGATGAGGTTTGTCCTGTGTCCTCAATCTCTTACAAATCCAAGAAGAGTTGATTTTTCAGTCTGTTTAGCCCTTTACTTGTTAGGATAGAGTGGCAATTCCCAAGCTCTTTATATGTGGAACTGGAAACCAGAAGTCCCATTATTATTTTTTTTTTATTTAAACTGTTTATTTCGAGATCATTTTAGATTCACATACAGCTATTAGAAATAACACCAAGAGATCCTACATATGCTTTATCCAGTTCATCCCAGTGATAACATCTTACAAAACTATTGTGCAATTTATTGTAGTAGAACATTTACTTTCACATTTTAGTCTCCTTTTGTTTTCTCCCTAGGAACAATTTCATCTCATCTAGGTTACTCTTCCATTCTTAGACTCCCTTCTAGACAATCAGGGACAATCGGTGAAAAGTTTAGAGTCCCCAGCATCCCATGGGCTATTTCTATTTCTTTCTTCATATATATATATATATATATACCCACAAACTGAATGCTTGTAGAAGACAAGTTTTAGCCTGAAGGCAGAGGTTTATAAAGGACTTACCTTAGCAGGTTCACACAGGGTTGACATATAATATTAATGATGATGATGGTGATAATAATAATAATAACAATAATAAAGGTCAAACCTCTCAATGTTTTTGTCTCTACTCAACTATAATATTACCAGAGTTCTGCAAGAGAGTGCCTAAGATTTGTTTCTGTTCCCATATTTTAATATTTTATTTTTTGTAATGTCTTTAAAAGGTGCCCTGTATACTTCTCCATCACTTACCTCGCCATGGAACATGCTGAGCTTTTTTTGCTTCCAAAGGTTAACCTGAGTTCACTGAGGGCAGGGGCTTTACCTTTTCCCCGATAAAATACTATCCCCAAAAGATGGGAGAGTTTAAATAAATGTCTACCGTTAAGCTGAATGTTATTCCAACAATTACAGCAACTGTGTCTTCTTTCTCTCATGTCAAAGGGTGAAGAGATGACCAAACAAATGTAATCAATCCATCACGAACACAGGAAGAAATAGACTTGTTCTAAAGATGTGTCTGAGAAAAGAATAAGTCAAAGAAGAGGTACACGAGTTTTGCCACTTTTAAGGTTTTCTACACTTTTACATTACACTGCCATTTGTAAGGTTTTTAAAATATTTTTGCTATATAATACAATTGTTAGATGGCTATGGCAAAAACATGAAATGACATTTAGAAGAAACTGTTACATGATACAAAATGAACTAAAAATGTTATCCAATTCAGCCATATAAATATTAAAATTATTTGTTGTTTTATAGCACATTTCACAGCAATTCTAAAACCATGGATTATACATTGGGTCATATGTTCACCAGCTTAAACAGCAAGGATGAGTGAAAACACTCTAAGTTTGGCCTCTACTCAAACCTAATGCATTTTATGTGTCAAATGGATTCAATGCTTTCAAGGATAGAATGCAATTTATTTTTTGGCAAATACATGAGTTCCCGGTTTGAAGAAATGACTATGGGAAAAAGTTTTTCAAAACACTATTTTGGTGAGTGAGTACAAATCAATCAACCAATATAGTGTTTGATTTAAACACTGAAATATTTTTTTAAATGAATTACAAAAGCATTTCACTAAAACGCATTTAAGTTTGGCATCTTTGTTTTGTTTTATTTTGTTTTACGATTTCTAGAAATGTTCAGCTAGATTTGTTCTAGCACACAGATGATTTCTTTTTAATCTTCACGTGGATTTCGCTGAGGACGATTAGATGAATAGCTGGTATGTGATTAAGAATTTAGAGAGAGAGAGAGAGATGTTTGAAGGGATGCATGTATGTATGTTGTGGTTGTTGAGACTGGTGTCATGTTCTTTGAGAAAGGGAGAAATTTAGGTCTAGACAGAAATGTAGAAAAATCTCTGCATCGAATCCTGGCCATGGTTCTACCAAAATTGCCAGGTGCTGATTTTCAAGAAGGCTACTAGAATATCTGTGGGTCATGGACGCTGAGTTCATGTCCGCAAAAACGCGGAGAGGACCACCTTTACTGAGTCTTAGTATCATCTCAGAATAGGAAAATCAGAATTGGGCTTTACACTCTGGGTCTGAGGGCTTAAATCAGGCCTTTCATGACAGCGGTCTCAGTAGCACGGGGCAAAGTGTATTAAATATTATTTTAAGACTGATGCATAAAGTGAAGTGAAGACCTTGAGAGAATCTTGAGTAATCAACTGTGTTTTGGTGAGTTGCACGGTTTGCTCAGCCAAATGATCTGTTATCCTGAGAAAAAGGCCATTTGCCCCAGTGAACAAAATATAGTCTTCAAAAGGGAACAGGTTGAGTAATTCGTCAGCAAACAAGGCATTATTGACTGGTTTACAGGGTTGGCTTCTTGGGCAAGAAGCTCCCGGAGCAAAGAGTGAAACCCTTGTCTAGGAAAACTAGGAAGGTGCCTTTGTACATCCTGATAGTGAAGGCAGGGTCTCTCCCTTCTCAAAGTGGAGATTAAAGTCATCTTGATGGGTTGGAGGAGCTCTCTCTTGCTTTGGAAGCCATCAGGTGGTGAGGCCTTGTCAATGTTCTGTGATTTTGCTATTGGGAAAGGTCAGCCTGAGGTCAACACATGAGGAAGGGTGTAGATGGGAGAGTCATGCTGAGGACAAGCAAGTCCTGACAAGGGCATGCCCTCAACTGGCCATGGCACCTGCGATTTCACACACCTGAGTTTTATTGCTTTAGACATATTACTGGGGGTCTGGTGTTTGCATCTGAAAGCATGGTGATAGAGAAACACACTAAACTAATTTTTTAATGTTTATTTTTGAGAGAGACAGAGAGAGTGGGAGTGGCAGAGGGGCAGAGAGAGAGGGAGATGCAGAATCCCAGGCAGGCTCCAGGCTCTGAAATGTCAGCACAGAGCCCAACACAGGGCTCAAACCAGTGAACTGAGAGGTCATGAGAGACAAAGTGGGAAGCTTGACCAGCTGAGCCACCCAGATGCCCCCACACTTAAATATGGACAATGGTTTCCTCTGGAAGGCAGAATTTACAAAGTGGAGAAGAAAATGTTCATTTAAAACTAAGGGTTGTGGGGGGCATCTGAGTGGCTCAGTCAGTTAAGCGTCAGACTTTGGCTCAGGTCATGATCCTGTGGTTCATGGGTTGGACCCCATGTCGGACTCTGCACTGATAAGGCAGAGCCTGGAGCCTGGTTGGGATTCTGTGTTTCCCTCTCTCTCTGCCCCTCCCCTGCTTGTGATCTCTCTCTCTCTCAAAAATAAATAAAGAAATATTTTAAAAATATTAGGGTTGTTAACAGTAGTTAAAGATATGGGGAAATCATTTAGAATATAATTTGACGGAAAAAAAGGAATATGCAAAATTTCATTTAATTAATTCAACAAATGGCGGTGGCCATCAGTATGGAACAGACGCTATTCTAGGTGCTGGAGATATGTCTGGAAATAAAACAACAACTACAAAAAAAAAAAAACCCTGTGCTCATAATCCCTCTCTCTCTCTCCCTCTGTCTCTCTGTCTCTCTCTCTCTCTCTCTCTGTGTGTGTATATATATATGTATATATATATATATATATATATATATATAAGTAATATATATATATATTAAGAAAGGACTTAGGATTATTTCCAATAGTTATCTATAAGTAGTAGGATTGTTTTCTTCATATTTAAACAAAATCACCATAAACCTTTATTATTTATTAAAAATGGTTCTAAAAAAGTGCTAAACAAATGCAGAAGCAACGAAAATTTGGAAAAAGATCTTTTTGACTTTAACCCTATGTCTATAATTAAGAAACATCTAAGGTCACCCAAAATATCACTGATTTAAGACGCCAATTGGGAATTTCTAAATTCCCATCTCAATTGTCTTAACCTTACCCAATACAGAACTCAAGGAGAGAGAGAGAAATGAAGGATGTTTAAAGTATAAGTCCTGAAAAATTATTAAAATTCAAAACAACAATTTGTAATCTTAAAACAGGCTGGTTTAAACTTTGTTTTGGCATACTATTTCGTAATTTTAAACCTAACACTTGCTTACTACTGGAAACTTACAACACCTACTAAAATACATTAAAAAATAAATAATAAACAGCATCACAACTTGGATAATTGTAAGCATCATTTGTTTCCAATTTCATATTCCTATATGTTACTTGGAAGGTTTAGATATATGCAAATAAATATAAAAAGGAAATATTTTAATGATTTGTTTTAAAAATAGTATTATTCCATACATACTGCTCTTCAGTCTGCCTTCTAATCTCTATTTTAATTACCCATTTTTACAAGCTTTACTTGTAAAACTAGAAATTCTAGTTTTACTTTCTAGAAATTTTGCTTTGCATGATTTCAAAAGAAGCAAAGATCCCTAAACTTATTTTGCATTCATAACGGAAAATACATTTCTTTTCCGAAATCTCTTACAGGTGAAAGTTTCTTTGCTTTAAGAAAGTTTACTTCTTAAATATCTTAAATATTAGAATTGAAAATTACAATGCATTTACAGCCAGATAATAAAAAAATGTACCAATTGTGAAAGAGATTGTCTTTTCAAATATATTCATAATTTGAGAAAATAGAAGGTAACTGGTGTATACATAATCTGGTAGAAGAAAAGGTCAGTATCTCTATCACACATCTAAAGTTTTAAATGGTTTTACTTTTTCACTGGTTACATATCAATTTTCAGACAGCAAATACAATTTTATGACAAGTGACCTTATCCTTGTCAGGAAGAGATCTATCTTCGAGCTAGCTGTACATCAACACAAAGTATATTTTTATTCTTATACTTCTATAGGAACAGAATAACACATCTTCATTAAATGTCAAGTGTTTATCTTATAAAATTTAGAGTTGAAGAAAATGTGGTAGAAAATTGTGTCACAATAATTGATTTAACGCGATATAAGGTTATATTTTAGGAAAATAAGTCATAAGCTGTGGTATCTAACAGCTTTTAGCATTTTGAAGTATCCGCAGGCTGAAGTTTTTGTTCTCCATATAGATTTATAGAAACAAATGTAATATGTATTTATTTCACATAGAAAACCATTTTGAAAATATTTTTCAGCATGTTTATTATATGTAAATATAGTCTTTCGTCAAAAGAAGTAATGAGAGGAAAAGCTGTGTTCACATAGCAAACCACATTTTTCCCAGGCCATCTTGCCTTAGACCAGCAAAATGGTTGATCCCAAATCCAGTCCCTTGGCTTTGTATCCAAGGTCAAGTTGGGCAGTGTCTGACTTTACTAACGCAGTCAATGGCAGCCTTCACTGGTGCTATCCAAATTCCGTGTGGACAGACATCAGACACTTTTTAATCAGGTTTTTGTTTAAAGGATACAGACAAAACTAAAGCCAACCCATTAGAAAATGTGCTTTCGTGGTTAAAAATAAACGAAAAGGTCAGAGAAATTAGAATATGAGAAGGACACTATGTACAAATAACTAATATCCTGGGTAAGTCTTTGTTAGAGCTTCTCCTTCTTATTCTCCTCACCGACGCCCCCACCCCCTTCTTCTCTAATCTGTTTTCATATTAGCATCAAGGGGAGACTGGTATGAAACAGGTGGTGACACTCTCTTCAAGACTCTAACTCATCTTTTGTAGCCATATCCAGATTCTTTTTATTTAAATTCAAGTTAGCTACCATACAGTGTAGTGTTGGTTTCCAAAGTAGAACCCAGTGATTCATCACTTCCGTATAGCACCCAGTGCTCATTCCAACAAGTGCCCTCCTTAATGCCCATCACCCGTTTAGCCCACCCCCACCTACCTCCCCCTCTAGCAACCCTCAGTGTGCTCTCTATATTTAAGAGTCTCTTGTGATTTGCCTCCCTCTCTGAGGAATCGTTTTGAATTCAGGATCTTCCATAACTTAAGCCATCTGTCAGGCTTGGATTCATTGGCGACTTACATTATTGCCTTACTGTCTTATTTATTAAAATTTAAAATTGATAAAGCATGCAAGCTTATTGTTCTTTTTGAACTGTACTGCATATGGATATTTCTTAAATTTGATGTATGCGTTTTTCTGTTAGCTTCTGGAGACTGTGGTTCCTGACTGCTCACCCACAGTCTCTGCTTCTATCCTTATGGTGCCTTCTCTTTCTGTCTTTGACCTCTGTTGGGGAGAAAAATGTGTCTCTTCTTCCCTTCTAGGATCTTTGGTTGCCTCAATATTTAAATTGGCACAAGAAAGATTGACGGAAGAAAAAACACATTGAATTTCCCATGTACAGGTGCCCCCCAAAGCCATGAGAGGCTCCTGAGCCGTCAGGTAATTGGGGCTCACAGGACAGCCTGAGCTAAGGCAGGAGGCTAGGGTCCTGGGGCCTCAAGCAAAAGGAAGGCAAAGTCCAGGAAGATGAAAAGAGCAGGTGTTTGGTAAATGAATGTTTTCCACACAGTGCAGATGAGTCTCTTTGATATAAAGGGTTATCTTTGGTGTTAGCTCTATCCTGGCACAGGTCCTCGATTTGAATTCTTTTAGGCAGGGTAGAAAGCCCTTCCTGAGTCTGCGGGGCCTTGATTATCTTCAGCCTGAAAGGGTTTACATCCGCAAGTGGCACGTTCAGGGGCAGCCTGCCCCGGATGCCATCACCATATTTCCTGTCTCTTAGGGGAACCCCTGCGAAGACACCGGCTTATCCAAAGCAACCTCTCCAGCTCAAGATCCTTAACTTAATCGCATGTGAGAAGTGCCTTTTGCCATAGAAGGTAACACTCACAGGTTCTAGGGTAACAACGCCCACATGTTTGGGGAACCATTATTCAGCTCACCTCGGTACCATACAATCCAGAAGAAATAAAACTAAGGTAAAACAAACAAACAAAAGATCCCAGCAACTTGGGATGTTTAGAAAGATATTTAAATAGGGGTGTTTACGTGTTTGGGGATTACATTTCTCTCCATATGGCTCTACCTACATTAACTGGCCTATAAAAAATTATAAATTATCAAAAGCATATAAATGCTGTGCGTTTGGTTTTCAGTTTATTAGATCATGAACACACAAAACATAGAACAGATAATTAAACATAATTAAAGTTATTACCTAATAGAAAATATTTTTCTTTCATTTCACATGTCAAATGGTATTGTCACAAAATACAAGATATTTAATTTTTGTAGGGCAGAAGAAAGGGTCTATTAAGGTAACTGTTATTATTTCTCTGTTTTTCATGGTCCAAAGTAAATTGTTCTATCTAAAACTATTAAATCAAGATGCAGAGGCACACATATAAAATTCGAGGTATTAAAAGCAACTCTAGAAGGGAGAAAAAACACTCATAAAAGAATCAACAAAAGGTGAAGGGTTGTTGGGAAAACAAGGCAGTGCATTAGCTAATGACCTCATCTTTCACAGTGCTGAAGGGGTGTCTAAAGTTAATAAATCCTGGAGAAAAATCTCCATTACATAAAGTTATAATGGTAACTCTGCTGTTTGTTTTCTAATTAAATCTCACATTGATTTCAAGCTTTTGCCCTGCCCCGTCGTCATACGTTGTAGTGCTCTGGTCCTTGTAGGATTCCTTCGTTAGGCTTTCCTGTCATCTGGCTCCGAGCTCGGGTTCAGCCAAAGGGAAGAAGCCCTGTACAGTGGCGTTAGGACAATGAAAAACCAGCAGGGGTACTTTGTCTTCTGTCTCCGGTAACCTCTCCAGCCCCGGCTGTTAACCCATTCTCAAACCATCTAAACGTTCTCTGCTCGAACATGTCAATTATTCCTCCGTGAGAACGTAAGATCTGAAGATTTACTAACACTACTGTGTCCGGTATCTGATAATATTTGATGTCCTTCCGTTAATGATCTGCAGATCTGCTCTACTTTTAAACCCATAGTTCTGGTTAAAAACAAACAAGTGAAATGACAAAAAGTATATGCTTGAGGGGAGGACAAATAAGAGTTATTTGTCCCTGTTTGGTAGAGTAATGATCAATCAATATTTGCTAAGCACCTAATATGTGCTGGGAAGTAAATGAGACACTTGGGATGTTTGAGAAAAAATGATGGACTATAGTCTAGAAAACTGACCCATGCCATACGCACATAAATATAATCAAATGATAATGGTAATGGTGATGAGAGCATTGGGCATAGAAAGTCAAGTAAACATCTATAAAACTGTGTGTTATGAGAACTGACATTGGTCAAAATATCAAGTTTAGATATTTCACCATGTTTAAAAGTTGTATTGTATCATTTATGCTATTTTACAGGGCATAATGTGGTACTATATATTTATAATTTATTTTACAGACCTACAAGCATGATTTTGGCAACAACTTACTCAGACTCTCGAAGAGTGTTCACCAAATGGACAGGCAAATTAAGTAAAACAAACTATCAATTCAGCTAAATAATTGGCCAAGAAGTCAATTCTGTCAAGAATTTATTTGGACTGAAACAGCTTGTTGTTTGATGAAGTTAATTTTTCAATTTAGCCAATGCTTTTAAAGCAATTTTGTGTGTGTGCTAACAGCTTTGGTCCGCTGAGGGATTACATTTCCAGTCTAAAGTAACTAGCATTAATGGGGCTCTCTCTGATGGTATTGCTTTGTATTCAGAAAAATCAGGGGTAGACCAAAGAAGAAACGATAAACAAGGCAACATGTTTTTGAAGCATGAAGTAGAATAATTTTAGGAGCCTAAAAGCCCAGGTACAAATAATTATACCTAAAATTGGTTAATTACAACTCAGAGTTAAGTGGCAAGTGTCCAATTGAAACTGAAATTGCTCGATTTGGCTGCCCAATTATCCAATTGCGGCAGTAATTATTGGCTGCTAATTTTTTTCTCTCTAAAATAAATTCAGTGTCCATGTATGTCTTTTAAATCTCAAGTACATATCACCACACCTTTAAATTTGCTTGAAGCATCAGTGGTTTCAATCATGCAGATTTTTTGAAAAACAATTCTAAATGTTTCAGATACAATTAATAATTAATGGACTTCATCTATACCGGCATAATTAATCCACTTTACCATATATTATTTCCTGGGGAAGCTTACAGCTAAGTTTTAGTTAAAAGAGTGCCTCTCAAAGTTCATTAAACACGGATCATCCCTTTTTGTCTGGTGAGCTAGCATTATGCAGAGGCTATTAGGCAAGGTTATTTTTGAAAATATAAATTATTAATACCGTGTATATTACTCCAAGTGGAAGCCCACGCTGTAGCATTGAGTAATTCAGCAATACTAGGAACAAATCCAAGCTTGCTTTACAAATATTTTACTGTTTTCCTGTGGTAGTCACTCAAAATAATTGATACATGTAATTGACTTAAAATGATTTTCGAAAGATAAGAGTGGGTGGATAATAATTCAAACCTAATGACTGCACAAAAGCATAAATCTCAGACCATTATTTTGACATCCAGTGTAATTCTATCTCTCATTGCATGTCTACCATTTTTTGTCCTAAGTATTTTGGACATAATGTTCAGAAGCTAAGGAATAAAGGCAGTTTGAAGGATTACAGTTAAAGAAGGTATTTGTGAGCGGTGTCTCTCAAAAGAAAGAAAAATAAATAAATGAGAAAAACCAGGAAGCAAGGAGACAGGAACAAGGAAAGATGGCTGTGCTATGCTGGTTGCGATGAATATTACGAACTAAGCTTTGTATATTTCAGACTGCATTCGCATTAATGACGTACCATGGTAATGCATTCCCTAGTGGGATAATATTGAAGAAAACAATCCCAACATTACCTACGAATCTGTACTTCCAAACTTGGCGATTACATTTCGATTTGGTTTCCTCATTCAGCCCCCAAGCTGCTTTCAGCAAAAATGCAGATGACCGTTGGGCCCATTTTTTAAATGGTGGACGTCACCTGCTCCCTTGAACAGAGTAAATGCCATGAGTTCTAATGTAATAATGATTCTAGCTTTGCTTCCCTAACCTGAGTCAAGGAAATTGTCCCCCTTGTGGGTGGAACTGTGTCCCCCTCCCAGATTTATATATTGGTATCCCGACTCCTATATCTCAGAGTGTAAACTTATTGGGAAATAGGGCCTTGAAGATGTGATTAATTAACATGAGGTCACACCAGAGTAAGCTGCGCCTATGAAGGCAGTGTGTCCGGTGTCCTTACAAAAGGAGAAATCTGGGACAGTCATGCTCACACAGAGAATGACGTGTAGAGGTGCAGGTGGAGATAGGGCTATGCAGCTGAAGCCAAGGAACCTGGCAGATTGCATACTAATTGCCAGAAACAGAGAGGGGTGTGGAACACATTCCCTTTTGCAGCTCTCAGAAGGAGCCAGCCCTGCCAGTACCTTGGCTTCTAGAACTCCTGTACTTCCAGTACTCCTGGCTTCTAGAACTGTGAGAGAATTTGTTTCTGTTGTCTAAGCACCCAGTTGGTGGTGCTGTGTTACAGTAGCCAGCGGGAACAGACTAACTGATAACGTTCTCTTTCTAGGCGTCTGAGTTCCTGCTTCCTCATCACGTACAGAAAGCAAGTACAGTACAGTCCAACAAAACAAGAAGACCATCAAAAGTGGCTTAAACATACAGAGTTTTTCATTTCTCTATCTCCAAACACAAATTTCAGAAGAGGTCCTTCTCCTCGTGTCTCCAGCAGAGAGGAAAAAATAACTTTAATCTGTGTAATGAAGAGTCTATTGGAACAGTGGACATGTGTATAGATTGGACTAATTGTTGCATTGACTTTTGTTACTTAACACACATATGCAATTTATTTTTATAATAGTTCGGTTACAGAGGACTTTGAATTTGAAAAGAAAGTTATAGAAGAAAAAATATTCTTGAAAGGATCATCTTCCAAGCCACTCCTCGTCTCCTTTCCCTTATGTTCCCAGACCGTGACTGCTCTTTTTTCAGAAACAAACAAACAAACAAACAAACAACATTGGAATGTGTGTAGAGGAAAATGTTACTTATTTCAATAATAGTCAAATGGTGGAAAAAGCAAAGTGTTTTTTTAAGTCAAATTTAAAATATATGATCAGGGGCGCCTGGGTGGCTCAGTCAGTCAAGAGTCCAGCTCTTGCTTTTGGCTGGAGTCATGATCAGGTTCGTGAGTTCGAGCTCAGCATTGACAGAGCAGAGCCTGCTTGGGATTCTCTCCCCACCCCCCCCTCCCCAGTGCGTGCACACATGCTGTCTCTCTCTCTCTCTCTCTCTCTCTCAAAATAAATAAATTAATTTTATTTTTAAAAGTAACACATGTAATCAACACCATAACAAAACAGAATTCTTTAATTCTTTAACTCAAAACCGATAGTCCATATATATAAGATAATCATCCTTTGGAAAGATGGTAGTTCTGTGATTCTAACATTCTAATTGCAGATAGTTACATTTCAGAATATATATTGATTTGATATTTGATTTAATTTACAAGATTTATTTGTTTGTCATACTTTTATTTCTTAAAATTTTGGTTTGGTTCCGAGTTCTATGGTTTATTTGATGTACTATTCAAATTCGAGTTTCAGCAAATTAGTCTGATTCATTCCACATTTGGTTCACAGATAGTCATATTTACTGTCCTTGGTAATCTACCCGAGAAAAGAACGGATATTTCATTCCTAAGGACAATCATGGTGTCCACTGTTGGGCAAGCTTCCAGACCAATGCATACTGGTACCAACTTGCTGAGATAATAGCGTAGAATAAACCAAGCTTCTCATAAAAAATAAAAGAAGGAAAACCTGTTTTCTCCTGGGAACATCATTTCAAAGCCTCCACTTGATCATATATTGCCACAAATTGTTGACAGTTTCAGTTTTGACATCAAGAACACATTACCTCTATCTACTGCTAGGAGAAAAATGTCAACAATATTGATTACAAATATTCTCATGCCAAGAGAAAGCTGAACACTGAATATGAGACACCAAAAAGTCCCAAAGCATGTGGTTCCAAAGATACACAGCGTTTTCTCAAGTTGCCTTCCAAAGTGACATGAGCTGGCTAATTCAGTTCATGTTAGTTCTTTAAATATTTGTGGACCCTTGTTTTTCAGAAGCAAATGATTACAAGAGAACTGGTAACTATCTTTATCATCAAGCAGCTCACTCTTAATAGAATTGTTTGAAGAAGGGTTTTGAAAATGTCTATTAACTAGAAATAAACGATAAGGAAAAATTCATCTATCCCATTTTGACTAAAACATATATGTATTTCTTTATCATTGATACTAGAAAAATTTTAATCCTGTGATAAGCAACTATTCCAATGAGTATAAAATGTTTTTAGTCTTTTGCTAAATATCCTAAATAATCTACAAGATGACATGAGGCATACCAAATATAGAGATGTTCATTGTGTCATGATAGACATAAATGTTGAATGTTGGAAAATGGTAAAAAGTATTATTAGAAATCCAGTGGAGAGAAAATCAGACCAATTAGATCTGACTTCAATATTTTAAATGTTAACATCTTGTTATACTAGGAAATACAAGAATGGAAGTGAAACTATCAGATTATTGTGTTCCAAATGAGTGCATGTGATTTTTAAAATAATAGTTTGTTAAAATCCCTCATGCAATAGCACAATGATTATATAACATGATACAGTAGGGAAAACATAAGAGTTGTGTAACATAAACAAAAACTAGAAAGGTTGAGTGCTAGTGATTTATTTAGGGATTTTTGTTTCCCTAGGGTGAAGATGC